>NW_008238664.1:10337511-10413311 GCF_000691975.1 Corvus brachyrhynchos
CCACGCACCGCGCGCCCCCGCGGTTCCCGTGCGGTTCCCTGCGCCTGGGCTGAGCTGACGGCGGGGAAAACCTGCTGGGAGCCGGGTTCAGGCAGAAGAGCCAGCACCGGGGCTGGGGCTGTCGCTCCGTCTGACTCCGCGGAGCTGCGAGAGTTTGTCAGCTGCGGCTTTGCTTCGGGGATGTACCTGCCTTGGCCGGGCTCTTGCAAGCAGGAGCCCCACGGGGGTGCTGGAAAGCGTTCGCTTTTGGCCTTTCCAGCTGCTGGTTGGAACTGACCTGCTTCCGTGCTTTCCTTACCTTTCCTCCCCCGTTTCTTGACCGCTGCCAATTTAACGGCTAAAAGAGCTCCAAGGCAAATTCCTGGTTCAGAACAAGAGCACCTCGTGTTTAAGGGAATTGCTCGTATTTATATCTGCCTGCACGGTGGTGTGCTAACTTAGTACTTTTGTTCAGCCCTCTGTTAGTAGATTCCTTTCTTGTCTGCCTAAAGACGAGAACAGGAGTCGTTTCTGCATTGAAAACGTGTCGTGTAAATTATGATGTATTGGATGGAAACAGGGCTAATTGTAGGGTTAAACGGGAAGCAGCGAAGTGCTTCCTGTAGGGATTGGGGTGGTGGGTGTTCTGAAGAAAAAGCAATACACAGTCATCAAGCAGAAAAATCAGTGCAGTTCTCAGTGTTTTCCTCTCAAATATGTCAAATTGTTATTAACTCCAGTGTTAATTAAGTTTCCGAACTCTCATTGCTAATCAGAATTTACTGGAAAATGAAAAGCGGTTTAATGCATCTTTCTGCTTCATTTAAAACAGTCCTGTTTTTAATATATGTGACAGAACGGATTTTGTTTAGATTTTGAAAAGCATGTAATAAAGCAGGATATCTCTGCTTAACAGCTGCATTGTATGTTCCAGTTTTAAGTAGTGCCGCTGATAGTGCAGTTCACCCCTAATCTTTCAAGAGTTAAACAGCTGTGCAAACAAAGTAAGTGTTAGGGGGTGCTCAAGAGCTTAAAGCTGTTAAAATTTGATACGGTACTAAGTTTCAGAAAGCTGGGTAGATTTTTCAGTACTAAATAGTGATTTCGGGATGTTTAGATCTTAGGTGGTATGACTAAATAAGCTTTATGTGTACCTTGTAGTGCTTATGGGAAAGGTGAGGACAAAGGGGTTCTGGTGAACAAAGTAAGCAAAAGAGAAAGGGATGCTGAGGAATATCAGAAAAGAAAGTGGGACAGTTTCATGGCAAATCTAAATTTTAGCAAGTTTTTTCAAGAGGGAGGCATATAGAGTAATAGTGGGCAGGAAGAGGGAAGATGAGGGGTATTTAAGAGAGGATGAAGAGTATTTTGTGTGTGATGTATTATGTGAAGGTAAAAAAATAAATGGGGAGCAGGTGAAACAAGATTAGAGATTCATGATCCTGCTGACAGCATCATGACAGCTTTTGACATTTCAGTTTAGGAGTTCCTATGCAAGGTATGACAAGGCTGAAGACTGCTAGAAGAAAGTTCTGAAGATTTAATATCCCTCTCTTTTTATTGCTATAGAACATAGTGCCTGTAACATATAGGCATTCTTTATAAAGCTAATGCTCACATAAAAACTTACCAATCCTGTATTTTAATTTCAGTCCTATGATCTGTAGAATCTATTTCCTACACTGAAATTATTTAATTGTGAATTCCGTCCTTACTCCGGTTTGTGCTATGTAACCCAGCTTTCTGTTTGGTAACACAGCGTTTCAGTAAAAATGTTATTGTCAGTCAAGGCTTCAGGTGGAACTTGAAATGCTAGAAATCTTTTCTTCACTTTGACTTGAAGGGCCTGAGTGCCTCTCTTTTAATGTACCTTTAGGACAAAACAACATGGTACACCATCATCTGTATTGCTTTAATATTATTTTAAGTAGGATTTGCAGGCGTATTCTTGATATGCAGGGCTCTCTCTAAGACAGATACTGTGCTATTTGAGGGGACTGTGGTATGGGGAGAAACGCCAAACATGGCTTCTCTCCAAGGACAGAAGTTGCAAAAGGTCTGAGATTGATAACCCAGCCTTAACCTCACTCCAGTTTACCTTTTGCCTTTCTAAATAGCGCGGTGCATATTCAGTGTCTTGCTGCCTGTCTTTTCTATTTCCTCTACAAAATTCTTTCAGTTACATCTCAGTCCAGAGCTGAACATAATTCTATGATGGAGTTCTGCCACAGCTATTGCTTACATGTTTTAAAACGTATATGTAAATCTGGAATTGTTGGAACTAAGGAACTATAGCACTTTTAAAAAATACTTTTGCATAATTTAAAGATTATCTCATTGTAGTGATCAGCCCATATGTTGGCTTCAATCTTCACTTACAGCTATACTCCTGCCATTGCTTTCTCATATACTGCACAAGATATATTTATATATTCACACTATAAATGATGCCAGTGAATGTCCATTTACTCGTTTTCTGCCTGAAAGTATTATGCTGGCTTCAAGTATGTGCTTTGCCTTTAAAAGGAAAAAACAAAAGCTCAGAGTTATGAGTTTGACATTTATTATTTCTTGCTGAAGAAACAGTCCTTATATGTGAATCTATAGAGCTTATTTAATGTGGGCAGGACGTATAGCTTAGGCTTGAAATTGGATTTGACAACAACAATGAGAAAAATGTATTTTAATGTCAGAAATGTAGTTCAAATGGAAAAAAATATAGCAGGAACAGAATAAACAAAATCAACATGACTTTTCCAATCAAACTTCACTGCTTTCAAGGATTGAAAAAAAAATGAGGCCTACAGGGTTTAATGTCCCTTTAACCCTTGGATATGTCAAGTCTCATTAGAGTTACTCAGCTCTGTCTCTGCATGTGATCTTAAAAGGTTGTTTATTCATCTCTTGTCCTTACTCTGAAGTTATCCCTGACTTTCCTGTTTTATTTCAATAAGTCAGCGAACAACCTAAGATTTTGAAATTGATGTTTTCCTTTTGCAGTTTAATTAGGATGTTTTCTAAAACTGTAGTGGCTTGGAAACCACAGTTTTCCCTTGTACTTTAAAAACTACATGTGTTATCTTCCGGGATGTTATGACTCCTTCCTTTTTTTGTTTCTTTTGAGCATTGTGGCACCTGAGAAAATCAGAGCCTCTGCATAATGAGAAAATAAATAAACATTTGCAGGAAATAAATTAATGATCTCGCAATACTTTTTTGAGGTGTTTACGTAATGAAACTTCTTTCTGTAACTGAAAACAAAGTAAATGACCTGAAAAGCCTTGTAATGACTCTTTAAATTTTAGGCTGCTGAAGAACAGGAGTTTTAAAATACTTTATCTGTTTCTCTCTGCACTGTATTGAGTGCCAGTGCAATAATCTCTCAGTGTATCCCAAACACAGCAGTAATTATCTTTCTCCCTACTTGTTCTTTAAAAGCCAGATTGGCTTTCTTGTTTTGAGTCTGTGAGTTGTAGTGTTTTATGCCAGAAGTAGTCTTAGGAACAGTAAATTGGCTGTTGGAGCAAGCTCTTCCTTCATGTAAGAAAAAACAGCACATTGATCTCTTGGTAGATACCTTCCAGGCATCATATTATTTTCATGTATAGCCTACAGATGAGATTTCCTATATCTGAGAATACAGTGTGCGTAAGTAAACAGGGTGCCACAAGAAAGCCAATGCATGTGTTTGCTCTAGACCAGCTGCTGAGCAGTAACTGTTTGAAGCCCTTTTCCTGGTGTGTGTGAAATAGATCTTCTAGGAGTAGTATGTGAAGTATATGTTACCTTGTAGGTGAAAAGGAACAAACTGCCTTATATACTGTGTGGTAAGATAAGATTATTCATTTGACCAGCTTCTATAAAGTAGCAGCTTTGTTAAATTCACACCTTGGCTTATGCCACAGTAATTTGATTGTGTACCCATACCTTAAGCTTAGGCTCAGCTGCTGTCAAAATCTGATGCCACACTGATTCATTGTTGTACTGTCTTCCTACTGTTCTGTGGTTCAGAAAGGACATTACTTCAGGGTGAGTTGCAGGATCTTGCCCAGGGTACCTCTTGGGTGACTTGAGATAGTTTCATAGGGCATCCTGAATACCAGGAGGGGAGCCTCTGTTCATATGAAGCATTGTAAGGAAAGGAATATCGAGTTATGTTAGCTTGGCAGTGTCTAGAACCATTTGTCCCCTTTTCATGGACAGATGCAAGTCAACATGACTTGTTCCTGTTCTTTTGTTGTTCCTAAATATAGGAGTTAGTAACATCATCTCAAAGGTATTGGCATAAAAATTACCTGGGAAAAATACTCCTTTAGCAACAGTAGAGTTTATTGCAGAAGGTATAGTGCTATTTGATTTTTTGCCTCAGTTCACCTTCGTATATCATTGTTTCTCCTTATTCCTATGTAGGGCAGGAAAGATGTCAAGAGGTAAAAATTTGAGAAGGATTTAAAGCTGTGTAATAGTAATGCTTAAGATTGCAATGTCTTACTGGCTTTTCTGCTCATTCTCATGATAGTGCGTAGGAGAAGATACACAAGTGTTTTTAAGTGAGGTCCTCAGTTGTCAAATCCTATCATCTGAAGAACAGAAATGGGGGAGCACTTAGGGCCAAAGGATTGAGAGTAGAAGTTGCTTCAGGATGTTCACATCCTCCTCTAAAACAAATCAAAGGAAGAACAGGAGCACTTACCAGTCAAGCAATAACAAGTGTTGGTCACAGAGGAGATCAGCAGGATGAGAATGGGTGTTGCTTTTTCCTCAGAATGCTGAAGGACATAATTCACCAGGGAGATAAATGTCTGTTTTCTGTGCTGTGACCTGAAGTCAGACGAAGAGCATGTGCATTGATCTGCATGGGTGCTGCTAATGGCAATTTGTTGTTAGAAAAATAATGCCCTTTTAAATCCAACTTTTTTAAGGGGGTTAGGTGTTGGTATTTTTAAGCACCCTTTTTTTTTTCCCTTCAGCACTGAGCATGGTGTTGGCTGTTCCTACGTGAGCAGCAGATTTCCTGTTGGTGATGGCAGCATTGCTAGTCACTTTATTTATGGATTTCTTCCTTTGCATAGTCAAACAAGTTGGAGGATATCTCCTTGACAGTTTCTCTGGCTCTTTAACATTTAATCTGTTTATGCAAATAAAATTTTGTATTTCTGCTCTTAGATTTGCATTTATTACTGGAATCACTGGATGCAGGGATTCTCTTTGAGAAATGAGTTAAGATTGGAGGGGGGAGGAGGGAAAGTCATAGTGATTCTCCAGTTTCCTGAGTGAGACAGGCTAGAGAATCCAATGTCCAGTCCAAAGGTTCCTCTGAAAATCCTAAATGTGTCAGAAAGTGAGTTTAAGTTGTCTGTAAGCGCTTGTGGCTCCCCCACAAGGCTAGGCGAGGTGTTTCTGTAGTTAATTATCCGTTGGGTTTCATAATAATTTTAGAGCTTTGTTTCTAGTTTGAACTTGTCAAACCTCACTGGTCAGCTATGGAATTTCATCGGGGTTAGTGTTTTGGGGTTGGTTGTTTGTTTGTTTTTGTTTGTTTTTGGGGTTTTTTGATTCAAGAGCCATCTGTTATCAAAAATATTTCACTTGTGCATAAGTATATATTCTATTACAATTTTACTTTTTAAATTCTTGGTTAAATTAACCAGGATGAGCCTCCTTGGGATTTGAAGCATAATTTTTAGACCTTGGATACTTCTGTAGTTATTTCAGAGATTGCCAGAAGGTGACATAACATTTCACTAACAGTCTGGCAGGTGCTATGTACAGAAATATTTTCAACTCCCTTCATCTTTTATACTTACCAGATTATTTACTGCTTAGCTTCAGACCTGCATGGAGCTCTCATAAAAAAACTATGTACAATGATTTCCAAATTCTCTTCAATTTTTACTCTCCTCAGCATAACCAAGCATCTCTGTCCTTAGGTGAATAGTTAGTTCCATATGGCAGCAGGAAAACCCCACTGTCCAAACAACTAACCACTCCATGCATTTGCTCTATAATGCTTCCTTGATTATATTTATTGTTTTTCACCAAAGAGGCTTGCTTATGCTTGCCATTTAACAAAAATCATTCTCATATGACTTCCAGTCATTCCTTACACCTTTATATATAACAGTTGCCTCCTACTTAGTTTACTTTCTGTTCTGGATGGGAAATTGTCCCTTTTAGAGCACTGTTATGTAGAACTATGTTTTCCATCCAACAGTGAATTGGTTTATAACAACTGAACTTTAATTCTTGATTTCTAATATAAATCTACCATGTTTTAACCCTTGTCAGCTGCTGTAATTTTCTTGTAAGTATTTCATTGCTTGTATTCTTCAGAAACTTAAAGATATTTTGTTGAGGAAAACTACTGGTATGCATTCCCTTCCTGGAGTCTTTCCTCTCATGTCACATTTATGTTTGAAAGGGCTCTTCATCACATTCCTTTCTGATGGAGCGGTTGACTGCTGATCTGTATTGATACCGAGACTGTAAAGTGCTTGTTAAGACATTGACCCATATCTACTCTAGATGAAATGTGCAATCATTTTAAAGCAGACAGTGGTGTCTTTATTATCCCACACAATTTACTGGTCTCTTCTGTCTGTCTCAATGCTTTTTAGCATTGAAGTAATTTGAAAAATTCTAGTAGGCTTCAGAAATCATGCTGAATTGCACTTATTATCAGAAGTGAATTTTTCTGCTCTGTTCATTATCCAGGTTTCCACCACTGGCTTATAAATAACTGGTTTGTTTTCTTTGCATTTCTTTACATTTTCATGGTTTAGTTTTGATAAAACCATGGGGTTTTTTGATAGTTTATATTCAGGTAATAGTGTCAGGTCATAACTGCTGTTCCCTAATAAGTGCTAGTTGAAATCCCTGCAGGGTAATCTAGTTTGGTGGTATCCAAAATGTTAGGCAGTCCCACTATAGAGAGAGAAACTTCCAAGGTTTATGGACTTCAGTTTGTGAGTGGGAAAAATAATCCACAGGCTATTGCTCACCTAGCCAGTGTTTAATCTCTTGTATCTTTTTCAATCCACTTCTATTATTTGGGCATCAGGAAGGGTTCCAAAGCAGCTTGTCTCTCTCCTGTTTTCAGGGAACTTTAATAGCTTAATAAATATTACTGGACATGGCCCAGGTCTACTACTGTGTTGTGTTCTGTCACAAACTGGGTATCCCTTCCTTGTTTTTTTACTGTGGAACATGGGCTCTTTTATTGCCATCACTTCATTTTCCAACTGAATAAGCAGTTGGCTTGTTTGAAAGTGAGTGTACAGCTCTCTTCTGCTGTTTGGGATCAGTAGTTACCCACCCAAAGAGTTAATTTTATTTTTTCCTAGCAAATATTTGACTCATCTGTGTGTAGGAAACCTGCCTTTAGATGGGATACAGGAGGTGGTATAGCCTTGGCAGTAGGTGGCAGTTGGGTCACTGTTGTCAGTTGCTATAGGGAGCTGTACCTTTGGAAAGAAATTCTGGATTCCCTCTTGCAGAATTTCTTTAAAATTGTCTCTGCCATTGGGTTTACCTGTTTGCTAATGTAATGGCAGCAAGGGCAGCCATTCTAAGTGTAAGTAGTCGGTCTGGGTACCATTTAGGGATTCATGTCCTAGAAAAAGATGGTTTTACTGGTTTTGGCTCTCTGCTTAGAGTAGTGGCTTGCTGTTTAGGAAATAGTTGCAACTGAGGGCATTGGCTTTTTTTTTTCTTTTCTTTTTTTAAATTTTTTTTAAAACCCATCTAGATTTCCTTCAAACAAACAAACCCCCCACAAAACAAACCTAAACTTTGAAACTTCATTCTTGCATTTCTAGGCTAGAGATTAAGGTATAGTTGCATATCTACAGTAATAATGGTGGTAAAACACAACCAAACACCAAACCCACATTTCAAAGAGAATAATAAATCAATGGCCTACCCTATCTATTTGCATGTGAAACATTAACTAGTATGTTTTCTTGAGGGTTTTATTTAACATGTATATGACTTACTGAAAGTATACCAAAATATTGATTAAAACAAAGGTAGTAAATACAGAGGTAATATATAAATAGCGTGAGACACTTGTTTACTTTATAAACCAGTTTGCACATATCAAAAATCACTCAGAGGACTTAGAAATCTGAAATTATTCCAGCATGTGGAAATGAATAGGTCATAAATATTCTCCTGCAATATTCAGATGTTTCAGGCATACCTTAAAAAAAAGCAACCACAAAATAAGCAAACAAAAAACTCCAAAACCACAACAGGATCAAAACTGCACAGTCTCAAAGTTCCTCATGAGCTCCTTTTCCTGAGTGCTGTACACTCTCCTCAGGATTTGTAACCTTGTTGTGCCAAGTCGCTCTTAATTCATAGTAGTGGTGACTGTTTCTAGGTCAGACATGTTGGGAAGAGTAATTTTAGATGAGGCACAGAAATAGTGTTTTACAATAGAAAGGTACTCCCTTGCTAGAAATTACTGCATTAACTTCATACCACAGACCAACTGAACTGTTGGTAGTGACATGGCAATTTTCTAACTGGTACAGCAATTCATCTCACTATTGTTTGAAGAGGAGAGGAAGGGAACGAGGAATTTTAGGTTACACATTTCTCTGGGTGGTGGAGGAAGGGTCTGAACTGCCCTGGTCATTAGTCTAGCTGTCCCATTAACTTCATGGCTTATTATACGTGTGGTGCTTACCGTACTCGCCCCGTTTTACAATGGTATTACAGTTAAAACTGCAAAACCAGGCAAAGCTGCTTTGCTTTTCTTGGCATCAGACTTCAGCATCTGAGCGAGTATGTGTACTATACGTTAAACTGTTTACAAAAAGAAGTTGAAAACTTTCCCTACCACTCCTTGATGTGCCTATTAAAACAAAGGCAACTAGTAAAAAAGTGGTGTTAGGGATGAGAGGCATGCTTTTAACAGAAAAATGGATCCATGCAGACATTGAGATCTTGTAGATCGCAAGTTAAATGTTACAAAACTTTTTATAATACTGCATTGCAGGTGAAGTTGTTCTGTGGGCAGTGGTGAATAAAGTCTTTGTTTTCCATCTTTTCTAGAAATTAAGAAGCCACCCGTGGCCCCCAAACCAAAATTTGTCCTAGGACACAAGGCAGCACCTCCACCTGTTGCACCAAAGCCTGATATTGTACTTTCTGGTGGGATACAAGCAGCAAGGAAAACCAAGCCAGTGATTGCACCGAAACCAAAGGTTCTCAAGAGCTCCTCCATTCCAGAAGTTAAACCTCCATCATCTACACAAAAAAGCACAAAAAGCTTTGAGGAGCACAGGGAAGATTCTTCTCAAACTCTAGACCATTTGAACTATAAAAATGAAACCTCAGAAGGGAGTACTGGAAACACAGCATATATTCTACCTGTGTCATCTTGCAAATTTGAATGCCTTCATAAACTTGGAAATGGAGAGAACACCTGTAAAACTCAGATCATTCTTGAGCACTTTGACACCTTAGAGAACATCAAACTTGGTGAAAGAAATGCACTATCTCTGGGGGATAGTCACAATGAAAAACTGGGAAATAGAAGTCAGGTGGTTTTGAAAGCCAGCATTTTGGAAGAGAAACTTAAAGATGTCCTAACTCATGGTGTGTTTTCTAACAGCAGTCCTGTGAGGCACAAGTATGCAGACAAACTTGACAGAGGGGATGGCAGCAGTTCCAAGAATGATGTTAAAATAGAGTTTATGGAATTTGTACAGTCTTCGTCATCTTCTGAGGTAGCTAAAGGGAAGCAACAAAATGCTGATGAGTTTCAGATGTCTGAAATTTGTCCTAGTTTGACTGAAAATAATCACAGTTGTTCTTCCCCATTGGACAAGGAAATCCTAGAGAATGAAAACTTAAGTAGTAATAGGATGTTTTCAGTTGAAGTAGGGATGAAAGCAGATGCTGATAAAACCTCCCGTGACACATCTTCAGTCCTGAGCTCCAAAGTGCTTCCTATCCCTAAACCAAGAAAGCCACGTGCTGCATGTCTAGTACGTCAGGATGGCATAGACACCACAGGAGAAGGAACAAAGGAACCATCTAGTTCAGAGAAAGATTCTTGCGGGGTTGCGGACCAAGGCATAAAAAAGCCAGCAAAAATTAATGTCCTTGGTCAAAGTGTTTGTTATAACAATAATGTAGAAGTGTTTCATCCAGAAAAATGTGAGGTAACTCAAAGCAATGCAGAAAAAATGCCTCAGGTAAAGGAACCTGCTGTGAAAGAGTCAGCTTCACAAAATCTTTTGCCTCAGTTTTCACAAAGAAGTCCTGATTTGATGGGAAGTGTTGAATCTTCTTTAAATGCAGACCACAACTCCATGGATGAGAGAACAGATGACACCAGTTGGCCAGGTGCTGTGGACAAAAGGACTAACTTTGTCAGGTGTGATACCTTGTCCATGAGTTTGCCAAAGCAGCTCAAACTGACAAGCAGTCAGCACTCATCTGCTTCCAACAGCCTCCATGTTTCACCGCAAAACTTGGAAGAGAAAGAAGTTAAAATAAAGGATGGGAGTTCTCCGAAAGTTGTTCCTAAGAAACCACAGAGGCATGGCCTTCCAGCTGCTGGCCTGCTGAAAAAAGCTGCATCAGCAGAGCTTGTGGACAAAAGTTCTTACACCTCCAGTGAGGACAAATCGAACAGCCTTCTAGAAGGATCTCGCTTTGCACATCCACGAGCCAAGGAGCAGGATGCACTTTCGTCCTGTGACATACCCAAACGTTCTTCTGAAAAACCCGTCTGGAAGTTACCTCATCCTATTCTTCCATTTTCAGGAAATTCTGAATCATTAAAAACTGCTACCAGCTTCAGCCACTTGACTGTTGTGACGAAGCCTAGGGCCAAGTCTCTCTCTGCTGTGGACATGGACAGGACAGACAAGCCCTGCAAAGACCATCACAAGAAAAACAGCTTCAAAAAGCTTCTGAACATGAAACTGTCAGTTTGCTTAAAGAAAAGTGACTTTCAAAAATTTCTGTCTAAAGGCAGCCAGTCAGTGGAGAGTGCTACTGCCAACCTTTCCAGTGGGGATGGGTATGGAAATAACAACAGGAATGTAGGGTCTGTAGGCAGTGAAAGAAAAGCTAAATCTGCCAAGGCACATTCTGTAGAAATAAGTAGTCCAGCATCACAGAAGAAGAGGCAGAGAAACAGAAGTCAACCTGAGATGCGAAATAATCAAAGGCTGGAGTATTTAGATAGGCATGTACTTGTGGGAGAGAATTTGTCCCAAATGCATTTGAATTCTGCAACCAGCACTTGTGCTCCAGAGTATGAGAATGTGCGTCACTATGAGGAAATACCTGAGTATGAGAACTTGCCTTTTGCTATGGGTGCTAGGAGAAATCTCTGCTCTGAGTGGCAGAACTCCAGCAGCGTGGAAGAGCAGAGCACTGACTTCTATGAATTTGAGGAGCCTTGTGAAGCTACAAGCAGGTGTTGGAGACTTGACAGGTAAAATAAAGAGAAAAGGGAAGTTAAACAGCTGCATTGTAACTCTGTTGGTTGTAAATATGTTTAAATGATAGCTTGAGAGGCTGTACCCCTTTTGCTAGATGTCAGCAGGACAGTTGTTCCTGTATATCTTTCTGTATGCTTTTGTTGTTTGAAAACTGCTTGCACTTGGCGATGAGTCAAGAGGAAAAGTAAGCTAGTTATTCCTCATATATTCCTCAAAATTTGTGAAATTTTTCCTGGTTTAATTAAAGCAAATCAAACACAGTCATGTATTTGTATCCAAGAATACTTCAATGGGGAGGAATGAACCTTACCAGTCTCACAATGAACTGGAATAGCTATCCATAGAGTGCATAGTTGCTAGGTTTGTAGGGGGAATTAATATATTTTTAGATCAGTTGATAGAGCTGGGAAAAGCAGACAAGCTTTTAGGTATGCAAATTCTTCATCAGGTCTGGAAAGCTTTTTTGGGTATAACAGAAGCTACTGCTTCTCCCTAAATACAATGAGTTCTTCTGTATCTGCCTGTGCTCCCAGCAAAGGTGGTAGTAGTACACAATTTCTGTGTGACTCACAGAATATTAGTGTGATGGTGTTTGGTAACTCTGCAGGTTGCTGCTGTGTTTCTTTAGCTCAGGAGGTGGTGGAGACAGGTAAGGTCAGCAGATTCAAAGATATGTTGGATATGTTCATAGATATGAGGAAACGTCCTCCAGTTGCGCCAGGGAGGTTTAGATTGGATATTAGGGAAAATTTATTCACTGAAAGGGTGGGCGGTCAGGCATTGGAATAGGCTGCCTACATAAGTGGTGGAATCACTGTCCCTGGAAATGTTAAAGAAATGTCTGCCTGTGGCACTTGGGGACATGGTTTAGTGGTGAACATGGCAGTGCTGGGTTAACAGTTGGGCTGAATGAACTTTGAGGTATTTTCCAGTCTTAATGATTCTGTGATTCTATGTCCACATTGGATGGTAAATGGAATAGGCAGGAACAGATCTTTTAATATTTGTGACTGGATGCTGAGAAGAGAAATCAGCCACAGAGTGTAGCCAGACTCATGTGTTCTCCCTAAACAGCATCACTTAGTGTGTCTGTCAGTGTGGTGACAGGTAAAGCATTGTTTTGACCCAATATGGTATCACGCAGTTTCTTAACTTCAGCTAATCAGTTTGTCTTACAGATCCTAAAGATTTATCTCAAACCAGCAATAAGGGTTTGAATGAAATATGCAGCCTGTATATTTCAAAGTCCCCAGCAAACTTCTTCACACTATTGCGAACATATGCATAACAAGAATAAATGAATTAGCTTCTAGGTAGTCACATTTAACTTCATTTTTCACTGAGAGTTACTAAGCTTTGTTTCATTTTGGATGTGTGTATAGGAAACATATGCTCCAAAGAATCTGTGTTCTCTGATACAGGAAGAGACAAATATTTTAAGGGGCATCTTACGTTAATTGTTTTATAGCTAATATTATCAACCTGGGTCTGTTTGCTGGAAAATACGAAACCTTATCATGGAAACTAGGATTTCTAGTTATGGGCTAGGTACTGGTACATTTATTCAAGTGGTTTTTGAGTATATTTATAGTTTACAGCAGGGTGTTTCTTAGTTTTGTCTTTCATGTAATTTAAGTTCCTGACAGAGTGTATGCTTTTTGTTTAAGTCTAATCTTTTGAGTATCTTGCAGGGGTTTTGACCACACTCTCTTGGTATTCCCTCGATTTGTTGCACCTAAGAAGGGTGAGACCAAACTTAAATAAGGATGCATTTCATGTGTTTATGTGATTCATTTTAGTTCGTGTTGTTTTGTTCTGAATCCAGGTGAATATCTGTCTGCTTTAGGAAAAGGATAGTTTTGCTGTATGGAGCATGGTAGATGTGAGATTGCAGTTGCTCCTGAAGTGAAATTCTGTAGTTTTCTTATCTGGCTAAATGTGTGAGATTTATAGTTATTCCCTCTCCACACAAACCTTCCCCAGTACCAGTGGTGATGTAAGGGTTTAAGTGGACTCCCTGGCACATCTGTAGCTGAAGCTGCTCCCTAAGTTGGATGTTCTTGGCACAACTGGGTTTGTGTTGTTTTTCTTTAAGAAGCACACATAGAAAACCATAACCAGAGCCATTTATGTGTTTATTTTAAATCAAATTACTCAGAAACCACCTTATGGAACAAATAATGCATATAGTTACTTCAATAGATTTCAGAGAATAAAGAAATCCCTAGGGAAAAAAAAGAGGGCACAACAATACAGTAGTCTCCTGACGTGGATCAGTGCTGCTGGGAGAGCAGGGATGAGTATTCGTTTTGGCTCTGCCGTGGGAGGTGTAAGGGTCCTCACCCAGACGGGCTGGGCAGGCAGCTTCTCCAGTTTTCCCATCCAGTGTTATCTCAAATCCTTTGAAGCTTCCTTATCAATGTTGTCTTACCCTTTCTGCATAGTTCTGTAAGAGCTTTTTATCATTTCCTGGGCCAGGCAGTATTATAAAACCAGTTAGAGAAACAGTGCTGCTGTTGTTATTGAAATAATTGCCTCTCGCGTTTTCCCCAGCCTGTCAGAACACGCACTCAGCTCTTTTTCATAGATCATGGCACACAAATTCCTGTACTGCACTGCTCATGGGGATCTCAAAGCAAATTATGTTATGATTAAAGCCAGTGTACAAATGAGATTGTTCTTCTGAGAAATTCAGAAGAAATTTCAAACCAATTGCATGGTCTTTGACTTCTAGTCAAAATAGCACATATTCAATATATTAAGTCTGAATGCCAGTCTTGACGTTACCAGAAGAGTTCAATGGTGTCTTTAGCTCATGCCTCATTTCTTTCTGGAGGAAGACATAAAATTTTGATAATGGACTCAGTGCTTTGGTGGTTACTGAGAAATTTCCTCACAATCCCATCTGGTGAAACCAGCATGCTTTAATGGAGAATGGTAATAGCTTTTGACATTTTTATCTGAGCTTCGTATGTCTCATTTAATTCAGATATGTTTTGTTTGCTTGAGCCTTCCTGCAGGGAATTAAATGCAAATGGCAGGCCTGGGTAATTAATGGTAGATATCAGTTGTCAGAACTTCATTTCTGACTTACTTGATATCAACTTCCGTTCTACTGAAAAGAGAAGGCTTGGCTTTGAAAGGAAGAGAGTCAGGGTCCTGATCTGGTGTGTGAACCACTGAGGTGAAACAGGTGCTGCTGATGGGAGTCAGAATGGATTTGGTTTTTGTTACGTAGTTCAGGGGAATACTCTCAATAAAGTAAGTAGTGTCAGTACCTTGGGAGCAAATAATCTATGTTTTGTTTCCACTATACGAGAAAGAAGTCTTCTGAAATGGTGCTTCAGGGTTGTTTCTTTTGTCTGGCCTACCTGTTTGACTGCCAATTTAAAATGGATAATTTAGATGAACGTGTTTTTATGAGGACTCTATAAACAAAGTGAGTGAAGACTAGCTGCTGTGAGATAGAAAATGTGCTGTTAAGTGTAAAAGAAGTTTTAAATATCATTATCCAGTCACAGATAACAACAGGAAATGCAGCTCTCTGGATTTAGTGGGTTTTGTGGTTTTGGGTTTTTCAAGATGTTGCAAATGTACATGACTGCTAATTTATTTATAACTGTGTCATTTTGTTTCCAGCTAGGATTTTTCTTTGGGTAGGCCTGGGGAGGGGGGAGTACCATGTGACAACAATCCTTTATGATTTCAATGTTGGTTTAATTAAATATTACTTAGTATTTTCCCCACACCTGCTGGTTTAGATTAATGCATTGGTTTTCCAGAAAAGAGCATGTCAATGCAAAATGTAAGTTTAGTTTTCCATACTAAATTCTGCTTTGGTGACTGAGTCCCCAGAGGTGAATTAAGTGTCCATGAAAACCTTAGTGGAATATTGAATCTCATATTCAAATCTGTGTGGTTAAGCACTTTGCTTTGATACATATTCCTCTTTGATGTTGTGGTGGGGGTTTATTCGGGGGTTTTTGTGTGTTTTTGTGGGTTTTTTGGTGGTGGTGTTTTGGTTTTTTGTTTGGTTTGTTTTGGGGTTTTTTTTGGCACTAAATTAATAAAAGTCTGCGAGATCTAAATAGCATTTAGAATACTGTAAGTTCAAGCCCTTATGCTGAGATTTGAATGCACAAAATACATTTTAGGTATTGGAGGTGTTACACATTAAAACCCATGTCTTCTTTTTGTTGAATTCTTTGAAGGATATAACTTCCTGTTAAGTAGAGGCCAAGTATGTAGATTTTTTTTTTTTATTTCGCCTGTTTCTCAAAGATTGTAATGGATTATTTCCTGATCTGAAGAAGGTCGGTTTCTCCTTCTGCATCAGCTCTGCAGTCTTGTCTTCCAATCTCCGCTGTGTATCTAGCTGGCTTCTGCCACCCTTAGTTGTACATAAAATTCTTTCTCTGCAATTGTCCATCAGGTTTTAATGACATAGCTTTGATAACAGGCTTGTTAGGTTTCCTATCAGGCTTCGTTATCCTTGGTCATGTGTTATCGCTGGCTTTCTTTTCGTGTTCTGCTTCCTTGAGCCTGCCTTTCTTTTCCCCTCCCTCCTTTTGTCACATACACGTTGTGGTGCAGCAGGGAGGCTTCTGCCAGCTCTGAGGGCTTGTCAGTAAGGAGTGAGTCAGAGGGCTCAGATAGCTCTGCTCCCAGTCTCCTGCAAGGCTGGCTGCAGAGCCACTCTGGCAGTCCCAGCCCCAGAGCTGGGAATGGACAAGAATGGACAAAACAATTCTTGCCTATCAGATATAAGGAATAAGCCATTTTGCTGACTTCTCACTTTTTGCTCTTACAGACCATGAAGAAACAAATTCTGTAATTGTTAGGTGTGTCTAATCAGAGTCAAATCAGGGAGGCATGGAAATGTTGCTGAGAAGTGGTAGTAGTACAGTTGCCTGGGAATATTCATGTTTGAACATAAGGACTTTGGGAAGAATGCAGGCACTGGGAACCTTGGGGCTGGAATTCCTCTATTTTGTAGTGTCAAGTTAATTGTTTTGTACTACTAGGGTAGCATGTCAAACTACATGGAAGACTCGCAGTGAATTTTTTTTTACTCAGGAGAGCATATGGACTGGTTTGGGTATTCTTTTCTTTCTATCCAAGAAACTTTATGTGAGTCAGTGTCTCCATGGTCTGCTTTTCCAGTAAGAGAAGTTTTCTTTAGCATTGGAGTATCTTGCAGTTACACAGCTTTACAGGCTTTACAGTTTAGTCTGCTAAACAACCTGAAATAAAATGCATGTACTGTAAGAAGAAAATACTGGCACTCTGGAAAAATACTCAAATCTTCTAAAGCAAGCTGGTCTCGCCCCTTCCCCCCCTTTTTTAAAAAAATCAGAATAAATAGGAACTTTATTAGAACCTTAACACATTCTCATGCAAATATGTTTTTGAGATGTGCTGATTTAATCTGTTTTGAGATTAAATCAGTGGGAGAGATTCTGAGGTCTGATCCTCTCCATCTTCAATGAGGGAGAGAAACAAGTTGGAGAACTACATTTTTCCCATACTGTTATTCTGGTTTACAATCCAGTCATGAAAAGATTTGAAACATCTTATGAAATGCAAATAATTGTGAAGATCTCCAAGACAGTAATGAAAAAGAATTTTTGTCTTTGATACTTGTTGCATCCCTGTTTTCGAGAGCTCCCTCTTGATTTTGGTAAAAGAAGGAGGTGGGTGAAGAAGGCTGGCATAGCCAGGGAAATTTTTGACAGAGTTGCAGGTGCAATAATGAAAGACTTGTAGGTTATCAGGTGGTGTTACAAGCGTTACATAAAACCAGATGTGGTTTCAATTCTCAACGTTATCTTTTTATTTAGGTAGTTAGGGCTGGGTGTGCTTTTGAGTATGAGAGGCAGTAAGATGGTGGCAGTGGTGATGAGGCAGGCACTGCTGTGAGCACTGCCCAGCTGCTGGGTGAATCCTCATCCGCTCTCCAAAAGGTTTGGTGGCTACTTTGGTCACAGTCTTGCGCAGTCTAGAAAATAAGCTTGATGCTCATGCACTAAAAGAGCCATTTGGAGGGTAAACTCTGCTATCCTTTGTTTCCCACTGAGAAATGCTCACCACAGATAGCAAAAACGTCTTAACTACTGTTCCCATTGCTCCTCCGGTACAATACAAGGATGTCCTTGTCCTTCCGGTGACATTGCCCTCAACTCAGTGTGCTGGCTCTTGGCTTCAGCTGGAGGGTGGCTTAGTGTGACGTGGGGGAGCCTGAAGGAAGCAAAGCAGTGCATAAAGCTGCTGTGTCCCTTAGGCTCCTTCCTAACCCCCCTGTTCATGGGTAACAGGAACTCTGGCGTCACGCACTTTCGTAAATTCATCTGCAATGCTTTATCTTTTTCTTTCCTATTTTATTCCGCTTGTGTTTTTCCTAATTTTGGCATTCTTCATAGGTATTTCCTTTTCCTAAAGGCAGAGGAAGCTAAGTAACGCTGCATATTTGTCACCGACGTTGGCCTTTCTCCCCCGCCTCCAACGTGTGCGCTCTGTCTCCTTTTGCCAACCATGATATAAATTAACAAAATGTAGCTCCAGAGAATACATCAGATGTAGAATGGAGAGTCAAATGTGATATGAGAATTGATGAAAGACCCATTTATATGCTCAACAGCAGCCTTTTCCTGTGGGTTATTTTCAGCATCAGCTCAGGAAATGTGCTTGTGGAGCTCTGTGGCACAGTGATATTCCAACTGCATTCTAATGTGTAAAACAGTAGGACTTTTGGGTGGCACAAAGTAAATGTGTAAAGAAAGTGATCAAAATACCATTCTCAATTTAAATGCCAACAGTGATATTAATATGCCACACTTACCCAACACTTATATTTGATCTAGTTAAGTATGTTTTAATGAATAGATTTACAAAAGTACGCAGCTATGTTGTTTCAATGCACTAGATAAAACGTAGGTAAAGAAATGCTGGTTTTATTTTAGAAGCTAGAATCCAGTAAGTTTCATTTAAAAATACAAGGTTTATACAAGTTTTAATTTTTCTTCAAAATATCTTTGTGCTTATGAAAAACTGTTCTACTCAAGCAGAAGAGGACTAAGGAAATCCTTAAGGTGCATATAAATAAATAAAGGTAGTTTTTACCAAACCTCCCATTTTGATAGCTACAACCTAAGCCTTATGGCTCAGTGATTTCAACTGCTCAGAGTTCACTTGATTTTTTGTTGTTGTTGTTGTTTTCCCAGTGGTATTTGTGGGGGTGGTTTGTTCTGTACAGATTTTTAGATGAGCTGAAAAGTTTATAAAGAGTGTCTAAATCCTATTCTTCTTCTAATTTGTGCAAAAGATTAGAGGAAGAGATAGCACAAGTCTAACCTTGCAACCAGCTCAGTTATTCTTTACTCTTAGTCTGTGTTGCTCTTGACCAAACTATTTCATACTCCTTTTTTGACATACTCTCCAGGAAGCTGCATCAGCTCCCATGCATGCAGAGAATTGTGTGTTTAGGAGCTAAGCCACTCCCATTTTGATTTCAGCTCTAAGTCACTACCTTTTGAGTAATCTGTTACTCAGCTCTCTTTTGTCATCTTCTTGATATCTGATATGTAAAAAAACCCTGAGTGCAATAGGATGTGTTATTTTTAAATTGAGTGAGCAACTGTTTGAAGAGAGATATTGGAGCCCTGATTTCAGGGATAGTCATCCAAAAATTATAAAACTAATGCTGAGCCAATACAGAAGATACTGGGTAGGGCCTTGCATTTATAGTGAGCGGAAGTAGCAATGCATTGAAATGTCATGGTAGCTCTGGCAGGGTAAGGTCAATTTTATTTGAAATGGGTATTAATATGAAGATTTTTTCTCACTTGGTCTAAGTTGTCCCTTTCCTATTTGATACATTTGTTTTGACATTTTTTGTCACAATTATAGTATAGTTTTCCTGAAGTCTGTTTAGTGTGTGCTCGAGTTCTGTTGTGGTTTTTCCTTTTTTTTGTGTAACTGGAAAACAAAGTGTTGTTTTTTCTTCTGATCCTGCTGTCCTTTCCCAATCTACTTTATCCCTCTAGGATCTGTTTTGTGAATTGAGAAAAGTTAGAATAAGAGGTCCTGATTATGAATGAGTGCCTTATTTTGCTGGTCCTTTTTTACATTGTTTTTGTCAGGAGTTTTTTCCAAGGTCTTGTCCATGAGCATTGCAGCTCTCCCTATGAAACAAGAATTAATGATAAGGGAAGGCAGAAAGTTCTAAATTCTGCTGTAAGTCTCTGTAAACAGATAATTTGAGAGCTGTTTGCACCTTTTCTAAACTGTGCTTTCTAAAATCGTGCTGCGAAGGATGCTCATGACTGTAAATTCTCTTTACGTACCCTGGGAGAATCCCTCACAACTTTTGGTGGTGATGGGAAGCACCAATGCAGGGACCCCTTTCCCTTTACGTGCTTCCAGGCAAGGTTTAAATCCCTCGGTTTTGCTGCAGCATTTCATTTTCCAGTACCAGTGCTCAGGACTGTCCCATTGTATCCTCCTGGATTATATTCTCCTGCATTGGCGTCATCTCCTTTTGGCACCTTTGCTGGGATGGGTAAGATAAATAAGACTCCTGGTTTAGGCTGCATTTCACTCTCATTTTTTGCTTCATGGTCCAATATGCCCAAAGGAAAAATGAAAAGCAGGGGGACATGAAGATGACAATGAGGGAGGGGATTTTTTAGCTCTAATGGTAGACAGTCACCATTGTTCAGAGAATCTGAAGTTCAGGTGACAGTCGTGAATTAATGATGGGTCAGGCTGCAGGTGCATCTGGAGGGATATGAAATTCATCTTTATGCTTTCTTAGACTGGTTTGCGAAAGGAAACGTGCTGGTCTTGGCTTCTTCAGGCTGGTTGTGGAGGGGGGAGGTATTGCAGCAAAAAAAAAAATGCAGTAACTGATGCCTTTACTAATCTTGATTATCAGTAATCTCATTATATATTTTCTTAAACCTTCCATAGAAACTCATTCGTGATCTTGGTTAATATTCATGATTATTTGTCAATCCAAGTGTCTGTCCTGCTTGTCACAATGTCAGCTGTGCCACACTGTTCAGGAGCTGAGCTGTCCCACTGTGGGCACCAGTCTTCTTGCAGACTTTTAAACTGAGACCTCTCTCTTATCCTTTTCTTTTTTAATGTGGGTTTGCTGTGGTGAGTCCAGAAACATTTGAAGCATGCATGTGTGTTTATGTTGAACTTTCCAAGGAATTGAGGAATTGTCAACAAACGGTCTCACTGAAGATGACTTCTGTGAGCATGGAAGGCTGCCTGTGGTGAGCCATCCTTGGGTGCCTCTGGCCTCAGGAGCTCGTGTTTGCAAATCACAGCTAAATAAGGAGATAATTTGAGACCTGTTTGCACCTTTTTTAAACTGTGCTTTTTAAAATTGTGCCGTAGAAGTGGGGGCGTGACTGTATTGATCATAGTCTGCCTGAAGTAGGGTGAGTGACAGAATGGATTACTTAATAAATTTTGTACCTTTTTTTAATGTAGAGCACATATGATAAATGCTTTTTTTTTTTCTTTACCTTGTTTAGAATGTGAGTCAGCTGCATTTTTCTTTCTCTTCATTGAGGAAAGGAGTAAGTGCTGTCTTGACCTGAGGATAACAAATGCTAAACTGAATGGTGCTGGCTGCAAATGCTGGGATAACTTGGTTCAAGCAAGTCAGGTGTAGAAGTTTGCAACATGCTCAGCCAAGTGTAGAAGGAGCTGCCAGTGGCATGATCTAACAGGCTAAATGTGGTGGCAGCTCTTGCAGTGTTTATGGTATCCTCCTTGCCCAGAAGTCCCAGGTGTAACCAGTGAGTGCCAGAGGTAAGGTCTGGGACAAAGAGTGTAGTTCTTGGTGTTTCTCCTGGCAAGAGCAAACTCCTGGCACTCCCACATGGCCTCTCTCAGCAACCAGCCCATTGCCCAGGAGGCAGCAGACAGCTTTCAAAGTGCAAGCAGCTCTGAATGAAAATCCATTTCAAGTAGATTGTATTGAGCTTTTCTTTTGATAGTGTATTTCTGTCATCAAGGAACCTGGCTTTCTATAAAAAATGTTAGACATTAATGAGTGCATACAGTGCATATGATTTTGTTTAAAATAATTCTGTTTCAATTCTTGGAAGTCTTTAAATTGCAATTTGAAAAATGAACCTGGAGTGCACCAAATATTTTCAATTGTAGTTGCTCAGCTGGATGCTGGTCGTTTCTTTTTTCTAGCTGTGATTATTGAGTGTTTATGTTTGTAACTGAATCCTTAAAATTCCTTAACCAGCCTGGAGAGAATATAGCACAACAGTTCTAAGCAATGCAAATAATCACAGACTGATTGGTCTAGTTTGCTTGCCCCTTGTTTTGTGGTGCTTTTTATTTTAAAGACCATTGTAAAAGTTTGTTTTATTCCTTGCCATGCCGCCTATGGAAGAATTGCTTGCGAAAGGGACTAATGAATCTCACAGGCATAATCTGTTTAGGCAGTCTTAAAACATATAAATAAAAAGAAGATAAAAATTAATTGTCATGTTCCTTAGGATCACACCAATAAAACTTCATGGCTGGTTGCCTTTTTTCTTGTTGCTAGTCCTAATAATATGAAGAACTTACTAATATCATTGACTTCTTACTGCAGAGAACAAATGGCATAATGTTAACGCTGTTGTGTAAAATCATGTTTGTGAGGGCACCTTGCTATCTTGCTCTCTTGCTGTGAAAAAGCACCATTTTTGGCAGAGAAGTTGAAGCCCAAGCAGCTTGGCTGCCGTAAGGCAACCGGTCTCCAGTGCTGGCAGCAGAGTCAGCACTGCAAGAGACGCAGCTGCATCCACCAGCCTTTCTCAGAGTCCACTACACCTAGAGAAGAGAGATGTGATCTCAACTTCAGCTTTTTTCATCTGTGAGTCTGTCAGTAAACCAGAGAGGTGACTGATGGTATGGGAATAATTCAGATAAGTAATCCCCCTGGCCTAGGTTGCATTTCATCCTCATTTGCTGCTTCATGTTCCAGTATGCCTGAAGGAGAAATGAAAAGCAGGGGGACGTGTTTTTTAGCTCTAATGGTAGACAGTCAATGTTGTTCAGAGAATCTGAAGTTAGAATGAGAGGGGAATATATGATGGGTTAGGCTCCAGGTGCCCCTGGAGGGATATGAGGTTCGTATTTATGCTTTCTTGACTGGAAAGGAAACGTGCTGGTGTTGGCTTCTTCAGGCTGGTTGCAGAGAGGAGGTATCGCAGCAAAACGTAATTCATCCAAAAAGTGCAATAACTGATGCCTTTACTAATCTTGCTGGTCAGTATATATATCAATATATACTTTATATATTTTCTTAAACCTTCTGTAGGAGCTCGCTCGTGATCTTGGTTGCCATCCCTTATTATCTTAGTGCTTTGCCAAGTATGCTTGCTTTCTAGAACTGATTTTCTTTTTTCCAAAAACCTGTAGTAATTATAAAGATACTGGACTGTCTTTAAAAAGAAGCATTAAATAAAAGTAAAACAAATTCACTAAACAAAATGCAGCGGTTATTAACCAAGCAATAATTTCACTTCTGCTTTGGCTTTCCAGAAGCATCTTCTGTTGTTTGAGCACCCAAATCAGGAAATTGCTTCCTAAATTGTTTTGGGATATTAACTCAAGTTCTGTACTTACTGTTGTTCCTCGAAATAGATGCTGCATTTAGACAGGACCAAACTGAAAAGATTCCATAAAACATTTTGTTTCTCTATGTCTTTTACCATTGCATTTTTCCAGAGGTGTACGACTAGGGTTCATGGAGGGAATCAGTGAGGCATGCTTACAGCTACTGGAACTATGAGGGGCTATGAAAAAAAAATGTAACAGTATTATCAGCTATTGCCTACAGAGAACCAGCATGCTTTTAGGTCTTAAAAAACCAGCAGCTGAATGTGCCTTAATTAGTGCACTTGATTGCAGGGAATGGTGATTTTAAAAACTGAAAATGGATAAGCACTAATAATAGTTCTTTCCTCTCTGGGGAAAAATGAGGTGCAAGCAGCTGTGAAAAGATTGTGAAATGCTGTAATGATATGAAAAGGATTTGAGATGAAATATTATAATAGGGCATGTTTAGTTGCTCTCTGAAGTTCTGGTGTGTGTTTTTTAGTTGAGTAGGAACTTCAGTTTGTGTAATTTTGCCTGCATGTTGAAGGCTTACTTTAAAAATAAACAAACAAACATAAACCACAGAAACCGTGCAATTAAATACTGGAGGAATAGGCAGAAGGATAAAGGAGATTATAATGGAGGTTCTTTTTAAAAAAACAGCAAAAGGATGAGAAATGAAGAGTTTAGCAGAGTGTTGTGTGCAAGGTTCTGTTCATTCAGCATTCCTACATACTTTTATTACTTACTGAAAGTAGGAAAAAGATCTAAAAATAATGAAGATCACAAGGAAATGTGTGTAAAGCAGTAGCGTGGATGAATCTATTTTAGCAAATACTTTGGAGCTGTGGAAACTTGCTTTTTAGTAGTTATGGTGATGCTAACACTTGAAGTCATTCCAATGTACTATAAAATACTTAATGTTGGAGCATTCCATGGCAGAGAATCTTTCTGAATGATCTTGGTCAATCTTAAAATACTGTTTGCCTTCTAGAGGAATTGGAAACTGAGACTGAAATGTTAATTGTGACTTCAGGCTATAGTACCCTATGCAAGGGTCCAAATCAAGAGTGTCTAAAAGTGAAGCCCCAGGTGTATTTGAATCTTCTATAATAAGACAAACTAGTCTGAACTAGTCTTGGTCATCTCTTGAAGACAATAAATCGTTTTTATACTGATTTGGATTTATTTTTCCAGTGGTAATAGTCTGATGGCAAGTCTTAAGTTTTGACAGTTTATCTTGCTGTATGTCTCACTAGGACCAGCATGTTTTATTTCATTAGTATTTTACTATTGCAATAGGAAAATAGAGCACAGCATATATGCATCATCCTATAAGCTGCTCATTCCAAGGCAAACTAATGATTCCTTCATTTTATGTGTCAAGTAAAAAAGCCCCACATCTATATTTAGATAACTTGCTCACGAGATACAGCAAGATGTTCTTACTCAGTGCGCAGCACAGTGAGTTGGCAGGGATGGTGTTTCACATGACTGATAATGCAGAAGTTCCTGGTGGTATTGCTGTGGGTAGGACAAAGAATCGTGATGAAGAGGGAACAAGATAGAGAAGTATCCCCAAAATACCTATCAGAAGAGCCACTTAAAATAAGCCTTACTGCATGCTTGTGGTATTTTGGAAAAGGGGAATTAATATGTGTTAGAAAAGACTCTGTTTATTTAAAGATTTACTACTATTTCCAAAGACAGTTAAAGTGCAAGGGATTTCACTTTATCCAGAGATAACTTGAAGAGAACCACGCATACACTTACGTTATAGAAGATTTCAGAGGTAAAAGTACAGAAAAGAGTAATCAGTAAATACAAAACTGCTTTCTGTTTTACCAGGAAAGCCGTAGCATTTACCATGAAAGGTTAAGGTGTAATGTATGAGGAGAATTACGTGTTCTTCAGCACGTGACAGATAAACGCAAATGAACACAGTGGCTCTGTCCCCATTTTCTCTGAAGAAGAGGACACAACTGCAGATACCACCAGGAGGGCATCTTCCCATGGCTGCAAGTACTGTGCCCTATCCCTGAACTGACTGCCTGTTTGACTCTGGAAAATTGCTGAGTGTGAACTGACTCTTGATCATTGATCATCTAGTCATCCAGTGTGCTTTTTCTTCAAAAAGCAAAGAAAATAAGGGAAAAAGTATTAAAAATACCACTAAAGAAACCCTCAACAAGATGTATCATGTGGAAGAACCGGCAGGCTGTGTGAACGGAGCCATTACAGGATAAAAACTTACAGGGATTACTAAGAGGTGCTTTGGTGGAGTAGATACTGTATGCAAGATTTTACACATGGTCCTCTCAGCTCTCATAGCTTCCTTTATGTGAACAGTAGGTGCATAAGCACCACAAAGGCCAGAAAAGGAGCTTACTGCCTAAACATTGTGATTTATAGGAACAAAAAAATCTTATACAGTGAGTGGCTGTCATTTGTTCATTTGTGGACACTTACTACACATCCTAAATTATCACTTGTTAACTAGTAAAATTTTTAAGTAGGTTTTTTTTTTACTGAAACTTTCTATTAGATAAGCTGATTAATCTTACATTAAGAAAATGCTTCACACAATACAAGCTAGCTAGTTTGTTCTTCATCCTTCAGTGGTAAGGGGATTGTGTTTGTGCAAGTAAAATACAGCTTCACCTGGAAGTATTCTTGTCTCTGACTTCCAAAAGGGTGGATTTTCTAAAGCTTCTAAGTTTTGGTGCAGTTGCCCTGAAAAGTTTAAATGGAAAAAGACAACGAAGTCCGGGAGTGGGCATCCAGAAGAATATGCTGACGCAAAAGAACAGTGATGTCACAGGTGTGAAAACAATGATGAGAAGGAATCTCAGTTATAGGAAATTAAGACAGCAATTAAAAACAAATATTCAGGCTAGGAAAAAGGGCGATAAAATGTCTATTGACAAAAATAGACATTAACGAATAATGAACTAAAAAGTGTATTCCAGTGTGGTCAGAGATAAAGCACTTAATATATTTTGCAGTGGGGGGAAAAATACCCTTGATCAGAGATAGATTCAGTGACAGATGTGGATGGTAAAGCTGAGCAATTTAGTAAAGGAAGGAATAGCAGTAATTTCTGTTGCAGGTTTTGACGAAATCTGGGGCATAGATCTACTTCACGTCATGCTACTGATGTAATAAATCTGTGTGTCATAATTGAAGAAAATGTGCTAAAATAGGTATTCTCAGCTGACTGTGGATTATATAAACTGGACAAAGAGTTTTTTGAATTGCTGAAGTTAATGAATAACTGCAGAAATCTTAGTTTCCTGCTAGCATGGTTCCAGGGAAAGCTCCAGCAAAAAGCTGCTTTTTTGCCTTCCTGAAACTCCTGGAGGCTCTATGGAGACTGTTCCTGGCATACACCATATGCTGTTGTCATCAGCACTCATCTCTCTGGTGGCTGCTCTATTCCTGCATGAAGGTGACAATTTCCAAACTAAAACAAAGGGGGGCGTCTCTTTGCACCCAGGGTGCTGCAGTCTTGGCTCAGGAACTTGTTTGAACTCGGTGATGACCTTACAGTCGCCTCCCTCCCCCCACCCCATTCGGTTCTGGGAGACAGTAACTGCTAGGGAGTTTCCCAAGTCCTTCCTGTGTTGTCCTAATAGAACCAAGTTATTTAAATCTTCTTAATGTCTTCATGGCTTCAAGGTTTGTCCACAGGCCAGCTAATTTTTATCTCCAAATATATTTCTATTTGTGATCAGCATTTTTGTGTTCGTTTGTTTGGTTGTTGGTGGGATTTGTTTGTTTTTAACTCTGTCTTGAGCACTGAGTAATCAACACTTCGCTGTAGCAGAATCCCCTTCCTTGACCTGCTGGGCACTCTTGCTGAGGGTGCACTCAGTCCCACTGTCCGTGTCGCTGACAAACCTGTTTAGCAGTGCCAGTCCCAAAACTGAACCCAAGCCCTGAGGAATACTTCTGCTTTTCAGATTACTGGCAGACACCTTCCGTGGGATCCGTGGTGACAGGTTTCCTTTCTGGTAGCTATCACAGAGAGAAGTGGCAAGTCTGAAGAGTTACCCTCCATCCCCACTTTCCTTTGATTCAAAGCTAGGAAAAGATCAGTCGTAACTATCCCTTGCCTCAGGAAGCAGAGGGCCAGGTGTATGGAGAAGTGTTGGCTGGCAGCTGTTGGCTGTACAAAATTAGGTGTTGATCAGCCCGGTGAGATCTCTGCTGGCTGCAGCAGCTTGTGGACAAGGGTTGCTGGATTTGCTTTTTGTTTTGCAGGATAGCTAATTTGGTTTGGCTCGTGTCAGAATAAATCTTTTTGCAGACCTTGAACACAGATTATGTGATTTTTAGATAGTTTTAGTGTAATTGGAAATTACTAGATATTTTTAAGGATTAAAAGTAGGAGGCCAGAGATTTGCTGTGTTTCTATGTAACCTTTCAAAAATTTAAGGCTCTGTTTCCTCTAGTCTGTTTTCCTATCTATTTTTCCCTACCCCCTTTTTTTATTTTCTTCTGGAATTGCATTTCTTAAATCTCTACTGAAGTTGCCAAGGCTAGTTAGGGGAAGAAGATCGTGTGCCTGTCTCATGCAGTTCCTGTATTGCAAATACAGCTGAAGCTCTAGAGAAAAAAAGAGACCTCTATAGTGACTGTACAGGAGCAGAACAAGGTTACGTTCTATAGCTTTGACAGCTATCCAAAAGGTTTCTGTTTCTGGGGGATGGGTGTTCTTAATCACAAAAGATTCTGCTTTGCTGTTTTTAAGAAGAATTGTTGGACAGAATGGTTATGATATTGCTGTCACTGGTGTAGTTGTTTAGCACATGCATTGAGAAACAGGCCTGTATATATACATGCATCTAGACTTTCACCCAGAAAGCTCCAGTGTGAGTACCATATCTGGAACAAGACCTGCTGCTATGAGATAGAGGATAGCAAAATAGCTAGGATCTTTCTTTATCCTTCTGGCACACAGTACAAATGTTGCTCTATACATGCGCATAGCAATAAGGGAGTAGATTTATCAGACTTTATTGTTATGCAAACTCTGATGGACTTGAATAATATAAATACTCCAAAGGTACTGTAGCTTTTGCTTGCAGTCAGTGAGCAATATGTATAAATACTAGCATAAATAAAATGTTGCAGAGTTACGAGTCCACTGTTGAAAAGCCTCCAGCTGTTGTAATTTTCAGACTACCCACTACTGTTTTCAGGGTCTCTGATACCAAGTAGATCATTTATTGTGGGTGAAACAGAAAGCTCTTTACATAAATAAAGTATGGTGTGTATATTTTAATACTAGGTCCTTAGAAGAACACCATGATCATCCCAACGTGGTAATGGGAGATCTCCAATCAGATGAAGAAGATATCATGAACAGTTCTGATGAAGATGATGACACAAATTCTGATTCCAGCAAAGGGGAGACTGATCCTCAAGAAGATAAACAGGTATCTTTTTATCTTTATCTTCTGAAGCTATTCCTCACTCTTGCAGTATTTCAGAAGTTGTAACCTGTTGGGATATTTTCAAATGTAAACCACCTATTGCCGTTGAGGTCTGATCTTCTGCTACGTTCTGTGAGTGCCAGCTTCGAGTGATTTTCCTTATTTTAATCTTATTTCTTCTTCAAATGAGGAGCAGGAAGACTGTTTTAACTACTCTGAATGAAATGAGTTTATGAGGGTCCTATCCCTCTCTTTGGGGATGTCCATGTTCGTACTTCTCAGTCCTGGATGCCCTGAAACCAGCCTGCCCATAGACCAGTGCCTCTCCTCAGCACCAGTCCTGGCAGCTGTTTCCTTTGATAGTAGTTACATCTGCTTCCTTTTCTTAAAAATAATTTAAAACAAACAAATCAACCAAACCCAAAGCCCCAACAAGATAAGCAAAAAAAACCACTGAAACTTTTTAGTGCTGGAAAAGAAAGCTTGGGGTGTCAGTCCTAAATACTGTTAAATAAAATGAGAGGAATAAAGTCATGGGAAAAGCTTGTTCCTGTGAAACTAAGCAAGACTGTACCCATATAGAAGCTAACTTACCTTGCATGCCTCTAGAAATGCCCTCAAACTTTCACAACAGCGTTTTACAGGAAAGTGTCCCCATTAGGAGGGTTCTCAGGCAGGTTTTATGGAGTAATTTAGCACTTGCTGTGAGGCATCTGCTGTTGCTGGCTTCAGCTGCCTGCGGCACGTGTGGCCGGCAGCTGGGAATTAACAACCAACTTCCTCACAGCGAGAGCAGCTGCAGAGGAGAATGAAGCAGTCTCTGCTTCGGTCATCAGCTGGGCTTGTTTTATTTTTCCTTACCACAAGCATCTGGCTGTTTTGATGCTTTATATCTGTTAGGGCTCCTTTCCAGTGTTGTGCCGGAGAGCCTTATTTGTATCCCTTTGGTTCTCCCATTAGACACTCTCAGAGCCAGAGCATCTTTGAGCATATGCAAAGTGGTCCTTTCAGCGCTAGCTGGTATGTGAAAAGTCTTTCAAATGGGGCTGAAAACAGACTGTGGTATTATTGCTTTTTGTAATTGTTTAGCAGTAGCATCTTGTTCTCAAAATACTAATTTTCATCTCATTTGCAACATGACACATCTACAGTGATGGCAGATAGCTTCCTCTGCATAATTGACTTGCTTGTGAATTCAGTCTTGTAGGGAGCGTGTCAGCTGTGCTTTCTAAATAGGCACAGAGGCCTGAGAATAGGTGTTACAATCTTGCCTGAATGCGATGGACCCACACTGAATAGATCTAATTGTTCTTTGGAAATAAGTTTAATTTCATAAGTAAAATCCCAGATCTGTGTGCAGATGTCTGTCTATATAGTATATAAAATAAATAATGGATTTTGCACATATGTGGTGTTATACCAAATTATTTAATTTAGAAATGAATTTTAATTTACTAATTAGGCACAGTGTCATTTGAACTCCAATGAAAAAATTCAATTTAGATTTATTTTTTATTTTGAATACAACAATATCTTTAAAACCTACCTATGAGTATTATCTGTTCCATGGTTTAACATCCAGCACTTGAGACTTATTTATCAGTTTGGAGAAGAACTAAATCTCCAGAGAAGTCTTGCAGCATTAGTGCTTCTGAAACAAAGTTTTGTGGATAAAACACAATTGATAATCTGATTTTCTAGATAAACTGTTCAGTGCCCATATTATACTACCATACTCAATAGATCCTTCCCAGGACTTCCATCTCACTTGAGTTGTATATCCTGTGATGTTTTAGGGCTTCTCATCCTCTCTTTCTTTGCAGCCCATTAAAAAGAAAACCTGAATGTGCAATAGATGTGGTGACAGCTGGCAGCAGAGAAGCATATGGCAAACCATGAGAGCTGTTTTGGGGAAAGGGATTCTGTCTGAGGGAAATCGTACATGGAAGTTACACTGTGTAGCAAGCACATTTGCATCCAGATGCCTGCCCCACTTGCTTTATTATACCTGGTCCCTCTATCTGATGTTGGACAGTGCCTTTGGTTTTTTGGAAGCCAGATGTGCACATGAAACCCAGCATCATCTCCACAGTGTTTCAGGTGGATGACAAGGCTCACATTTCTGCATCTTTGGAGTACAGTTGCTATGTATTCCAGCAGCTCCGTTAGTAGATTGTCAGAAACTGGCTTTTCTCTTCAATGTGATTATTTTCCTTCTTTTTTTTTTTCTTCTGTCATCTTGTTTTTCCGTAAAGAAAATACGTATGTCTTTTAAGATGTTCCTGAAACACATTTGAGTTCACTGCAAATATTACTGCTGCTGTATTAATCAGAAAAAAAATCAAATAATATGGAAATATTTCCTGCACTTTAGTACTTTTGCTAAACAATAATTGTTGTTTGCTAGGACTTAATTCATTATGGGCTTCAGTGCTTCCTGTAATAATTAAAAGAAAAGGCTGACAGTGTTGTAAAAACTGCTCTTAAGTAATATTGTTGTTTCCAGATAGAAGCTAAATTGATTTTCTCACAGGTCCTGAAAAACTAAGAAGTGTCAAAGCCAAGAGATTTCAAAGCAGTATGAAGTGTTTTTCTTAGAAGTAACTATAAAATAATTAATTTAAGGAACTAATAGCTGGAAATTATGACAGTTTTAGTAGGTGCATCATGTAACATATAATTTTATTTGCAGAGTAAGGCGGCTGGAAAGAAAACAAAGGTTTACCATATTGCCAAGGAGATCATGAGCTCAGAGAAAGTGTAAGTATCAGTGCTAAACTTAATAACTACTCAATTTATTTTAATTGGGCAATTAAAATGTAACTGTTTGCTTTTTCTTGCTTTTCTGATAGGTTTGTGGATGTGCTAAAGCTCTTACACATTGTAAGTACTCAAAAAAAAAAGCAGTTTCCTCTTCTATTTGTTTAATCTATTAAGGTTTTATGTTTAGGCTTTTTCGTAGTGACTGTGCCTTTTTTTCTGCTGCATCTACATATTCAAAATATAAAAATCTAATTAAGCTGAACTTTTAAGTTTCACATTTTACATAATGGATGAATATTTTGGTGGTTCCTTCTGGATCTCCTTAATAATTTATGCAGTTTCCAGTTGAGTGCGGGTGTTGAATACTGAAAATTGAATATATATCAATTTATGTTAATCAGGATCCTATTTATAAGCCATCTTGTACTGGCTTATAAATATGTACATAGCAACAAAAAGTTTTTGGTTAGAGTAACTCCTTAAATGGTGGGGGGAGGCAGGAACAATTTACTTTTAGAAATGGTACATTAAAATGCTCATTCTTGGAGTAATCCAATTAATAGCTAATAGCTCTAAAGGTGCATCCATCACCATGGCAGCATATTTTTTTGAGGCTGCAGTTCCTTGACAGCTGTTTGCTTTCTGATAACACCTGCGATTGTAGTACCTGCAGTGTGTTGTACACAACAAAGGTTAAGTATTTAATCTGTGTTTGTGCAGATCAGTCATCTGTAAAACATGCTGTGTTGAAGGTGATATTGGAAATTAATGAGGAATTTTTCGTTTTCTAGCTCAATTTTGTGTGTTTTCTGTCATGTTAGAAATTATATGTGTTTGTACCATTTAGTTAAGTGCAAGCACAGTGGTTTTTTTCCTTGGGCAGTAGAAGTGGTTATATTGCAAACAGGTGCATTGGTCTATCTCAGTCTCTTGAGAAGCTTGTTCTGTGAAACTGGGAACAAAGGCTCTTCTAGATGGTTGTATACAGTCCTGTAATACAGAGGTTTTTTCAGGGAACAAAAAACTTACCACATCATTTGCTGATTACTCTTCTGCTTTCCTCCTAGTAATTGATTTTCTGATTCTGTTCAAGCTTGGTTTTTAAGAGCTGGCTCAGTCAGTTGCAGCCAATATATAATTTGTATTCAACATGGCTTCTAATAGAGAACTCAATTTTAAATATTGGTTAAAGAGAGTTGTCCTAGGCAAGGACAACTTTCAAGCTATATAATTTTAAATTACCATAATTTTCAGACATTTAACTTATTTTTTAAAGGTGTCTTTGCTTTTCTTTTCAGTGTACCAGTTTTTAGGTAATGTGTGCAGTACTGGAAGAAAGGCTGTTGGTAAGGAGGATGCAGGCAAACAGAAGAACAGTGTGAAAAAGGGAAGAGTAGAAAGCTTAGGAAGTCTCTAGGATAAACTTAAAAGCTGTTCCCACAGTGTAAATGAGTGGTGGTGTAGGATGTGTTTTGCTTTTCCTTTATTGGATAACTTGCAACTCTATTCATGACAGTCTACTAGTTTCTAGCTGCCAAATAAAAACTATTAGAAATGTTTTTGTTGGCTAGCAATAACAATCAACATGTATTCAGCCTGTTCTAATAGGGAGGATTCTAGGCTAGGAGCTGAGGAAATACTTTGTCTTTAACTTGTCAGTTGCCCTGCAGCAGGAACCTTGGTGAGTGTCCTTATGAGAGAGGGCACTGTTTTTGAGCCTCTGTGTGTGTGCGCGCATTTTTCACTAAATAAAAACTGCCATAGCTGAGAAAGTTTGCAGACACCCAGTTTTTTATTGCCACAGAGTGGTATGCCTGAGGATTTGTGTGTTTGTCACACACATTATTAAATCAGTTGATTTAATAATATATTTCTTACGGATGATATTTTAATGTTGATAAAACTACCCTTTTAATTTCATGTGCACTGACCACTTTGGCTTACTACCTTCAGTGTCAGGATTACTAATTGCCAGTCAAGAAACCTCTGAAAAATTTCTGAATTAGAACTTAGATTCTTCCCAAACTGGGTTCTTTTACCCATAGTAAAGATTTGGCTGTCTGGGGGCTGCTCTGTTGCACCTTCTGAGCCATCTATTAGTGGTTTTCCACTTGAAATTTAGTGACTAATTCCATTAGCCATGATCTGAAATGAATAATACTCTCCTCAGAATATTTTACCAATGTCAGCTAAATGCATCACATGGCGCCAAGGAAAAGGACTGTTGATGTAAGAAAAAGCTTTTTTGATTTGCTTCTTCTTAGAGCCTTTGAAGTGGAATCTAAAGCAGTTGAGAAGGTAGGAATGTGATTGCAAGCTGGTTACAAGTACCACTGAATTTTTTTAGCATTTTTTTTCTTTTATGTTGACAAAGTCAAGTCAGGTGGAGCAACTCTTCCAAGATACCAGGGTACCAACCTATGTGGACCCTGCTGCACACTACAGGTACATCTGACTGCTTCTGTTGAAGACACACTGCAAAATTATAAACACTTGGTGACACTTCTATAAATACTAAACAAGCTGGTCATAACAGAGGTAAGGGACTCACCTGGCTTTGCACACAGCACACAGTCTCAAACAGACGCAGCAAATGGGGTTGCTTGAGGCTGTAATCAAACATTAGATGTAATCTTGAATTCTCTGTATTTCTGTTACAATGTTAGTATTCTTTTAGGGGACAAGATTCCAGTAAAATGCTTTTAGAAACTCCTGGAAACAAAGGAGTTTAAATCAAACTAGCTCTTCTGTATGCATGTTTGTAAGATGGTTCATGCATTGACTCCTGAGAGTAAACAAGGGTTGAGAATATGGGGGAAGTACTATTTTTTCCCTAAGGACACTTGAAGAAAAAAGAAACAGTGAACTGGGTGTAAAACACAAGTGACACATACGAGAAACAAATTCATCACTTCTCTCTGAGTTGCCCTGTGCCTAAAAAGCAACCGGTGTTCCTGGAAAAGGAGTAAGGCAGGATTGGTGCCCCAAATTTGTACTTTGTTGTGGGATTCTTTGGAGATGGTTTGCTTCACATGAGTGAGAGGACCTCCTCAGCAGCGCCCTGGCGCTGAGGGTAAGGTGCCTGGCTTATTTGTTGTCATTTTTTTGGTGCATTTTCATTCTGAATTTTTTTCTTTTGCCAAAACCCTCCGCTCTTTTTGTTTTTCCACTCTTTTTGATTGTTTCCTCCCTGGCCACTGCAGGTATAAGCAGCAAGGCTTCTGGTCCAGCAGAGAAACTTGGTTTTTTGAGGTTACTCTTTCCACTGCAAGGCTTAGTGTGTAACTTCTTGCTGTGTGAAAAGAAAAGCTTAGGCCTGTGGGCTTTTGCCTGAGCCTTTAAATCTGCACTTCTGACTTAGACCCCTGTTCTGTCCATATTTGGAGTCTGAGACCAAGTAAGTAGGAGCCTGTCAGGAGGCACCTCTTAGCATTTCTGCAGCCACAAGATCAACCTCTTATTGGAGAAGGCAGATAAGAGGTCAAGCATTAATTTCTATTGTGTGTCCTTCCAGAGATACAAGACTGAAAAATTCTGGTTTAATGTTGCCATTTTTCAGAAGAAATTTGCAAAATTCTCTGTATAAAAACTATATATAGTTTTGTGTATCTATAAAGACTGATGTGTATTGTAGCCAAGTATTATGAAAAATAATAGTAGATTTGGAAAAAGAATGTAATGAAAAATAAAATAGCTATGGCCAGAGCAAAGTTCCAACGTCTGGTTCCGGCCTACAGCTGACTTACTGTTTGACTGTGAAAAATTCTTTCAACCTCCAACTCCTTTTTCTCCATCTGCAAAATTTAAATATTTGACCAGTCTGAGGTGAATATGTTGATAAATTTGTTGTCTCTGAAGTACTTTAGAACTGCTGAGACATTTGACAATGAGTTGCAGCTGTTATCCTCTTAGTAAGAAGACTAATAAAAATAGTTTTAGTTTAGAAGGAAATATTGTTCTACTACCCAGCCTATTGCCTGAAATAACGTTCTGGGAATATGCCATGGTCAAATCATTGATTATTGTAAAAAAAATAACTACATGATTTCGTTAAAGACTTAAAATTATTTTATTACCTGAGAAAAAAGGTGTGGAAGTGCCTGGCAGCTTTCCAAAAGTGATGGCATATGTTTGAAAAATGTCATGATCCACACTTAATCATAGTCTTGATTAACTATAGTTGCTGTAGTTTAACTTAGCAGTTTATGGGTAATAGTCTGACTCTTGCTAGGAGTGCCTATTTATATTTTAAATAATCTCTTCGTGAAATCTTCTGTAGCTGTATTCCTAAGCAGTCATGTTTACAGTTTGTCACATCTAGCAGCCTGGCTGTCATGAAGCTTCCTCCCCTTCTCTACTCCTTCGCCATAGGATATGTGTGTGTGTGTGTGTATTCCTTGAAAAGCATCCAAGTGCAAACATACTTTTTTTCCTTAAATTAAACTGATTATTTGAGCTATCTGAAGGTGTATTTAGCTGGGAGTTGTACCTCAGTGGAAGGGGTTATGACTTATTTTTGCTTTGCTGATGGTATGTTCTGGGAGAACCGATCCAAGATGAATATTGGTTGAAGCTTTAGGACTAGAATACGAGCCTGTGTTTAGAATATGTAGTACTTTCTCTTCCTGTTAAATTTCCAGGAAGTTAATTTCACCCATTTGAAATTACCTTCATTCAACTATTAGATACCTGAAGGTGCACCTGACCCATTCAGCAGTTGAGCCAGGTTTTAGTCTGCTCAGTACCTCTTTTGGTTTACAACTAAAATTGTCCTTTGCTCCTTAGACTGGCACAGGCAGATCACTGCTGGCTGGGAATCCTCTGATGGGAAGAACTGAGGGATTGTGAGTCAGGGCCTTTGCAGAGGGGAAGTGCATGGGCTGATCACAGATGATTCAGAACAGGGTCAGAATTATTTCAGATATCACACCCCTTTTACTTATTTAAGGAAGCTGCATTGAAGGAGTGGTGGGAGGAAACAAAAGCAGTGATGGTGGTAACCTCCTCAAATATTGTTTAAAAACTCCACAGCTATAGGGGGAGTGTATACTAACAGGATAAATAGAATTCCTACACATTTTCAAGTTGAAAGTGTTTTATCAAACAGTAATTCAGCAACAGTATGTACTCAGAAGCCTTTAATATGCCTAGACTAGATTTTTGTATGGACAAGTACCCAGTGGGAGGCTGTCTCAGCCTAGCATAAACTAAAACTGCTTCTGGTTTGAAAAGAATGTTCTTTCCAGGGATGGTGATGTGTGCTGTTCTCTTGAAGTAGCTGTGTGAAAACAATTACCTTTACCTAATCCCTAAAGATGGTATCAGAAGATTATTATTGGACCAGAATATAATGTAAAACTAGAAACTGTAAACAAGAATTTCAGAAAATGTACAATAGCCTCCCCACTTCTGAAAGGGAAAAAAAAAGTATCTTGGTAAGAAGCTGGGGTGATTCAGTATAACTAGCATAATATTTTGGGTTTTGTCATGCAGCATATAAAACCTGTCTAGAGTTGCAAATATTTTTCAATGAAATAAGCACATTACTTCCAAAGTGTGGCAAATTGGTTTTTGGGTTTGTTTTTTTGTTTTGAGGGTTTTTTTAATCAGTAAGATTGGAGTATTTGAAAGACCCATTTTTAATTAGAACATCTGTCTTTAAAATTCAGTTGTAATGGATTGCGGCAGTGCTTCAAACAATAATTTCTAGGACAGCCTAGGTGATTGCCTTTGAGCAGGCTGATGAAAGCAGTGCTCTTCAGCAGTTTTATATAGGACAATGTGCTAAATATGTTTGTAATATAAATCACATCATGCAGGCATGTATAGATATCAGAGCAATGTATGTATTATTTGCAAGAGCAATTCGCTTTTATTAAGCAGTGAACTGGTTTAGGTTTAGAAGGAGCTAGGTCCTGGTGCTTTAAATTACTACTTTTACTGCAGTTTCTAATTTCTAAGTCATTCACCTACTTGCATTAAAAGTTGTCATCTGAATACCTTCCACCCCTTGGGGTGAAATTTCAGGGTTTAGTTTGTAAACTAGCATATTTTACATCTAGTAATTAAACCAGACCTGGTCTATGTTTTGTCCTTTTGGATATGAGATTCCTTTTTCAGAAGGCTTGTTTACCTTCAAGTGTAAACTCTGTTAATTCCAACGTTGTTACATTTGTTTTTCTTTCCCCACCCCTGATCCCCAGGCATGTGCCCTCTGCATTCAACTCTTGAGTTTATCTCAAGATGAACTTGGCATGACAGTTACTTCACACCCACTGCCAGGTTAAAAATAAATCTTAATATGATTACAGTGACAAATGCATAGTCAGTAGTGAAGATAATTTAAAAAAAAAAGAAAAGAAAAAGCATTGAAGTTTAGCTCTAGTCGTTTTGCAGGCTTTTGAAATTTGAAAGGTTCACATTATCTTTCTTCCCTGTATTTCCTCTCTGCAGTATTTACTCAGTTGCGGAAAGGGACTCAGGAGGTGATGAAGTAAAGTTTTGGTTGGCTGTTTCCATGATAGAGCCTTTCATGGCATAATCTATAAACTGTGATGAAGCTCATGGACTTTGGGTCAAGCTAGTTGAAAAACCAAATCTGTATTTGGAAAACGCCCTGCAGACTCTTTGAATGCTGTATCTAGAAGTTAAATAAATGCTCTTAACTACAGCTGACGTTCCTGTGTTATCTAGTGGTGCTTAAACCTGGCTCCCTGCTCTCCTTTTGTTGTTTGGTCAGGGGAAAGCCTGGGTTGTTGATGATGTACAGACAAAACTGCTTTGCTTTTCATCGTGCAAGTAGCCTTATGACGTTCAAACAAAATTCTTGTCTCGTCCTATGGCAAAATACATACAGTGTATTGTATTGTGGGGGCGGGGAAAGAATATTATCATAATATGATGATGCATTTTGCATGAAGCTCTCTAGAATGCCTCATTTGAGCTTTTGCCATTGTAATTCCATGTATCATTTCAGTGTTAAGCAGTGCCCCAGGGTCAGAAAAACCCCTAAGATGCAGCTGGTAGTTAACCTATGTGTCACTAGTCTGCACAGAGGATGTAAACCAGAACATTTCCATATGAATAACGCCATCTGTTTTTTAACTCCCTTTCATTTAGTTCTCAGCCTTCCCCTGTTAGAGCCAGTGCCCTGTAACTCCTTACAGTTTCTTGTCAGAACTGCCCAGTCACAGCCTTCATGACCCAGAGGGTCACAAACCAAGAAAGCATGTCTGGAGCTCACGTTGCCCAGAGCTGACGTAATGAGGAGGGAGAGCAGGGGAAAGTTGAGGCTTCAGTTTGAGAGACCCTAAATAGTGCCAGATGCTGGACTGACAGGATAACTAGTAAGAACTGTAGTAGTAGACCTGGGGAGGGGGAAAAGGAGGGACTAAGTTTTTTTTTTTCCTCAACCTGAGGATCCTACAGGCTTCCAAAGGCAGGTGTAGACCCCATGCACATTTAAAATACAACTTATTATTGTACTTAGAACATTTTGTTGGTCACTTTTTCAGGATACCTATAGATTGTGCATGTGATATTAGGTTTCATTAACCATAAACTCCAGAAGAGCTACTTTGGATTAATTTTCTTTTTTGCCCAAATTCAAGTGAGACACAGTAATATATAACACTACCTAATTTGTATTTTCTTTTTGTCAGTTAAGACAGTGTTGTTTTTCAAGTGAAATGCTAGATTGCTAAACTTTTTGAAGGATTTGTTTGCTTTTGAATAGGGAAAATACTTTGTATAATGGATCCTAAGTTTCAATCTTGGCCATGCTGATTTGTGTGGGATCAAGATCTTTAATTTTAAATAGTTTAATGAGGACCAGTGAGCCTCAGCTCTGTCCTGTTGGGAGCTGGTTATAGCATAAAAATGCTGTAAGATCCTTCAAGAGTAAGTAGGGTTCTCCTCCTCACTGTAAATGTTTCGAAGGTACCAGGCAGTGTTGGTTTTGATCATTGCCAACATTTGAAATCTCATTATTCCCATGTTGTTACAGTATCTTTTTGTTAGATGTTAATTTTCCTGTATATAGAAGAGCTGCTACATATAGCAATTTTTTTTGACCCTACTTTTTGTCAGAGAGGAACATCTTCCAAAATGGCATTTGTAGATGAGTTATGAACACTAGGATGATTTTTGAGTAAGATACTGTGATTGTGTTAGCTGATGTAACGGTTTTGCTTTTTGACTTACGTGTTTGCAAGAAGACACTCAAGGCTTCCAGCAACCTTGCAGATACAAGCCTTGTTTAGCCTGCCTTAGTTTCCTCATAAGTAATACCAACACATTTCTTAAGGGCATGTTGTAAAAATAATGAACAACTTCTATATTATGCATACAGGAGCAAGAAAGTAAAGCTCCAGTGTCAAACCAGAGGGATTAAGGCAGTCCCAGGGGAGTAAATTGAAGCTGCAGAAAAACATAACCCAGATGGTACCCGCCCAGCCTTTGGTAATAGGGAGCAGTGCCTGGAATGTCTGCAGTGAGAACTCCGTTGTCCTCTCTGTGTTGTGCTGTCACTCATGGCAAGGGGGGTTCTGTCCTCTTTGTACTCTGGCAGGATTTCCGGGATGCTGTGTCGCACGCCTCTAGGCAACTTGGAAAGCCAGTGATTGAGGACAGAATCCTGAATCAGATCCTCTACTACCTACCTCAGCTCTACGAACTCAATCGGGACCTCCTGAGGGAACTGGAAGAGCGATTATCTCACTGGTGACTATCAATAAAGGGATTTCACTCCTTTGATGTTGAAATTTATCTGGGGGGCTTGCTTATGTGACTCCATGTGATCATGGTTTGACTCTTGTTTGTGTTTCATGTACCTTCCGAAATGTCAGAGTTTACTTTGGAAGTACAGGAGATGATTTTTCATTTAGATGTGCTTTTTTTGTCATTTAGATGCATCCCAAAAGGTCCAAGAAGGCATGCCAATACATTTTTGTGGCAATCACACTTTTTATTTGAAATTTCGTTTTTAATTGAAAGTTCTGGTCCCTGCATGAGCATGAAAAGTGCACTGATTTCATTAGGGAAAAAGGAGGCTGTTCTGAAGACTAGTTTGCTTTTTAGCAGTAGTTTAGATCTATTGATCAGGCACAATGCCGATTGATAGCCACAATGCCCTTGAAGACCATTCTCAATTACCACTGGTGGGTGGAGCTATACAAAACCTACTGACAAGGCACTGCAATGGGGTAAAGACTTGCTCTTGAGTTCGAAGTTTGAAGATCAGTTTCCTCAGAAATCCACCTTGAACTAAAGTGTTCAAACAGTTCAACACCATTTTTAAAAGGCTGTGTATTAAGTGGCAGTATTAGTGTGTTGACATGTGCCTCATAAGGTTTTTCAGAATAGCAAGTGAGATGGGTGCCTATCTGCTGTAAGCTTTTTGTTCAGAACATAAACTAGCACATCTTACTCTGTAAAAGAGAGATGTTTTGCTGTAGGGTTAAGATGTATGCTATTTTTAGCTCTAATTGCATCTTTTTTGTTGTTGTTTCTAGGCTCGAGCATCAAAGAATTGCTGATATATTTGTTAAAAAGGGTCCCTACCTAAAGATGTATTCAACTTACATCAAAGAATTTGATAAAAATGTTGCATTATTAGATGAACAGTGTAAGAAGAATGCAGGATTTGCTTCGGTAGTCAAAGACTTCGAGGTACTGTATTTTGTAAGATATATCCTGTTTTGTGACTTTTTAGCAGTTGTGATCCTCCACTTTAGAAACTGTCCTCAATTTGTTTGTGTTTTGGCGGTGGGTTTTTTGCTGCAGTCTTGGCTTGAGACAGGAGGACAACAAGAGGCCTTTTGAAGGACTTGATATTTCAGATTCACGTTATTTTGAATGCAAACTGAAGATAATTAGCATTTTTGAAGCATGGATCTTTTAATTCTGTGTAATTTAGAGGTGTGGATTAATTAAAAATTTGTAGTGAGCGCTCCTGTCTTCTCTGCCTTTTTGCCTAATGGACACTGACAGCGATCAGAAAGGAGCATATTTGCCCTTGCTGTCCTGTTTCCTTTATTTCTGGGAAGTTCCACCTCTCTTCCTCCTATGTCAAAGCACCTGTTTAGAATCTACAGAGTATGAGTGCTTACCCATGTCCTTAACGCACGGGTAATTTTGCATGCTGTCTTCCACATGGAAATGCTTGCTCTGTAGTGTGGTGCTTAACACTGTGTGGCAGTGGCACTTTTCAAAGATAAAAAGCTTATCCAGTGTAATCAGTAGTTGTTTGTAGGCATGTTTTCTTTTGCTGGAACCTTTGACTGCTGTGGAATTGTTACTTATTTTGGGCGTTTCTTTCAGATGAGCCCCCGCTGTGCTAGTCTGGCCCTCAAGCACTATCTGCTCAAGCCAGTTCAGAGGATTCCCCAATACAGGCTCCTGTTGACAGGTACAGTCAAGCTTTTTTGCAAGCTTAAGAAGCCAGTCTTCACAGCCCCAGGACACCTGTTTTCAGACAGTTGTATCCATCTGTAAAGTGTATTTATCTGACTTCAGATATGTGAGGCTTTCTTAAAGCATGTTACAATATGTGAAGCTCTTTTTAAAACATGGCATGGGTTTAGAAGCTTTCCTTGTTAATATTGATCGTGGTAAGATAGACAAGCGAAGTCCTAATATTTCCAGCACTGTGGTGTGTTCTGATGGTAGATTCAACAGTACATAGAAAACATGAAACCTGTGGTGGTTTTTGCTTGAATCTGTGATAATAGAAGCCTGTCATTTCGTTAGAGGCTTGGAATGCTCCTGTTCTGCTTTGGGTTTTGCTTTTTTGGTTTCTTTGGGGGGATAAGGGTTTAACAAATGAAAAAGGCAATATGGAAAATTGGAGCAAGGAGAAAAAAGATATCTCTGCAACTGTGAACTTCTCTAAGTAGCTCCTCCATTTCTCCCCCACCCAGGTGTTTTGTCTATAAAATCCATTCCCTTTTAAAGGCAAAACACATGTTTTTAATGCACACCAGTAAGTGCTTAAACTTGCTACCAGGGCCAGTGGAGGAGCTGATTAGAAACTAGAAAATCTGGGCTCTCTACTTTGCTCTGGCACTGGCATGTTTGGGTGACCTTGAGCAAGTCATCTCCATGGGGTTTTTTGTCTGTAAAGGGAGGGCAGTGACAGAGGCCTCCTTTGTGAAGTATTTTGAGATGTGTTTTGTTGTAAGAGGGGGATGGCTCCTGTAAGGATTTGGAAATACTTAAGGCATTGTTTTTGAGAGCCATTGCTTCTTGATGAGCAATTTAAAAATAGCCTCTGTTTATGTAGTAACTGCAAAATAAAATGCTCTGTGACCTTTTTTTTTTGGCTCTGTAGCAGCTCATTGGCATTTCCCCAGCAAGTACTTAGACTAGTGATGCTGTGGCAGATACAGACTTAAGTGTTATAGAGCAGTTACCAAGTTTTACCAAGTTACTAACGTTGACTTTTTCATTTTAATCATCTCATTAAACTCAAGGTGTTGAAAAAAGGGGGAGAATTCTTACTAAATGGAATACTCTATAGGGGACAGTATTAATGATACTTAATTGATGAAATCAACCCATAAAATGGCATTTGAGGACTTGCTTTATTTTAAAAGGATACTGACTTAAGGCGTGATATAGCTTGTTACACATTTCAAAATCAGCAGAGCCTTGGATAAGTTCAAAGGTTTTAACTGAAACAGAGTTTAGCTGAAAAGAGGATCAGGACGTAGCAAACACCACTGTTAACATACACAGCATAGCGAGAGATGTCAGGGTTGGATGGCTCTGAAACAAATCTCAGATGCTGAGGGGGAATTCCTTGTGATGATTAGCTGCCACTGTGGCTTGGACAGACTCTTTTAGACCTGAAAAAAAGCCTCATCCTGTGCTGATGGGGTTTATTGTGGGTGTCCCCAGTCTGCAGACCTTACTGTGGCTGCCCAGCCTTAAATACACCTGCAAATGCTGTTGAAAGGAATGGGATTGCTGCTGGCAAATTCAGAAAAGTAATTTTCTCTTGTTCTGTGTGAACAATAAAAAAGATCAGGCCAAGAATTTAATTATGCTGGGGCTGGAGAGTGTTGTTTTGGATCTGTTTCATTTTCAGCCTGTTCAATCTATCGTGCATGTATGCTGTCTTTGAGTTCTGACTCTTCCACGTCTCTGTGGATGACCTATCTGCTTAGTTACCCTCCAAGAGCTCTGTGTAAGATTGAGCAATGCCTCTATAAACTTGTGCTATATGAACATCTGGAGGACATGCAAAACACTCGTATCTATTGTTGCAGTGGGTGAGATGTAGCAATGGAGCAGCTGCCCAGGCTGCAGAGGGGGGGATCTGTGGGGAGGAGGGCAAGAGCAGCAGAATGAAAATAATCCAGGAAACGAAGCTGTCAAGCCTGAGTCAGCAGGGATTTCTTCCTATTTAGATGTTCTGTGTCAGTGGGACAGCTTTGTACTGGTAACCTGCTGCTACTCGGTCACATCACAAGATTGTTGCTGTGCTTTGAAGTGGAGTTACTTTTGTGCTGACAAAAGCAGGAGCAGGTGGACTCAAATCAACCAAGGAGAGGCACAGCTCAGCAGTGTTTCTGTTTAATTATACAACTTCTCCAGCCCAGTAAGTGGACTTCCACTTCTTCACATGCTGGCCCTGAGCTCTATATGGTAAATATTAGATAGCTTATGGGGGAGGTTAATTAGAGGCCTCTGATTTCTGAGAGCAGTGAAGGAGAGGTGATTCTCTTCTCCCAAAAACCTCTGATTTGAGTAGATGGCTTGAAGACTGTGCAATATGAACAGGCTCTTGATTGTCATAGGATAAGCCTCTCTCGTCTTTTTCACAACATAAGGTTGGCAGAGAGTGTCTTTTATTATCCTTAACAGGGTTATAGTGAGGGGAGGCTGAGTGGGATGAAAAATAAGCCTTCTTGCACTCTGCAGCTTTGCAGGTTGGAAATAGAGTTGTCAGACTCAAGGCCAGTTAGATGTTGTGGAGCAATTGCTTTGCGTTTAATTTAATTACATTAGACAACCCAAGACAAAAAGTAGTTAATGATGCAGAAGATAATTTTAAGCAGAAGAAGTGATAGCCACTGCCCCCAGCAAGTGGGAAGAGAGAATGAGGGGCTGCTGTCAGGTAGAAGTAGGCATAAGGAAATTTTCATAACAAAAACAGTACTAGTGTGCTTTTATGTTGATTTTTGTTGTGTTTTGGGGTATCCAGCAGAATTTAGAATTTCTGAAGGTATGATTAAGGTATTTCTAGTCTGAACAATGAAAGCACATTTCAGAGGGAATTTTTTTTTTTTTTTGGCAAAGTCATTAGATGCCATTTCACCTTAATATCTAACTTCTGTTTTTATTTCATCTAGGAATAGTTTTGCAAAATTTTTACTGCAACATTTTTCATGTCTGTGAAATCAGCTTGTCTGTAGAGCTTGTGCCAGTACCTCCAGAAAGCTGTTGTAAGCACAGAATTTCCAGTGTGTATTCACAGAAGAGACTAAAAATATCTGTTCTGATGCTTCTCTGAAGCTGAATTTTAGCTGTGAACTGAGGTCCACTCACTAGATAAAGAGCATACTAAGATGAAAATTACCTATTTACCACTTTCAGGATTTTACAGTTCTAAGTTTTATTGGCTGCTCCAGTTTTGTAAGATAAAGGCTGCCTTCTGTTCTAAATACAGAATTTTAAATGAATGCAGTTACGTTAAAATCTCGATTTTCCCTCTTCTTTTCACTGATTATATAATTTAAAATGCTAGAAAATACCCATCCAAAAATGTGTTTGAGTGGTGGTGTTTTGGAAAACATGTTATAAAGCAAGCGTATGCCAAGAAATAATTAGTTCCCATCTTGGGTCTCTGGTTTTATGTTTCCACTGCAATTACTTTGCATGTTAAATCTGATGTCTTCATGTACCAGGGAGAGTGTCTTAGAGTGCCAGCTGTACATTTGCAGATGAGGAAATTATACCCACCTTACCTCTTGTTCCCAGCCTGTAGAGGTGAGTGTGTGGTTTGGGAGCCTTATTTCTGTATAAGCTGTAGGGACTCGTTTTTTATACTGGGAGATTCCCATTGGAGTCTTTTGTGCTGGCCCCAATGAAGATCAAGTTGCAATTGTAAAGCTTTAAGTTGTTGGCTTAATCGTGGAGTCCAAAGAATGCTCTGCCTCAGCAGCATGGCACAGCTCCAGCTTGAGAGACCATCCATCCTCAGGCAGGGCAGGCGGGGGCAACTGGTGCCATATTCGAGACAGGTTCCTCCAGGTTAAACCAAGTTAAACCCAGTATGAGCTCTCTCAGTTCTTTTCAAAATATCTCCTGTTACTTTTTTTTTTCCCCCTCATACAAGCCTCTCACCAGCATAACCCAAGGTGAAGCAAGATTTAACTTTTTTTAAAATGGAATATATATCCACCTAAATATTGCATTGGAATGTCTGGTAGCTACTACAGCACAAGATTTTGAGGGGCATGAAGGATGCGATATTGATGGAGTACAGCAAGAGTAGTGTTGGTGCCATGTCAGGCTTGTCTTAAAAGATCACATGTTAACCAGGGCCTGCTAATGATCAGGCAGAACTCTGAGGAGAGCAGAAAGCTGTGACTGTTCCCATGGCCCAGCCAATCTCGCTTCCCAGAACTCCCTCCCAGCCGGTTCCTCTTCCTGCACCCCAACCTGCTCTTCATGCTTCTCCGTTGGATCCTCCCTTAGGTCTCTGCCAAACAATAAAATGTCAGTGCCAAATGTTTCTCTTCCTGTAATTCTGTCTTTCTCAAAGCTTTCACTAACTGTGACAAGTTCTCTCACTCTTTGTAGCAATTCTACTGCAGAAACATGTTTCATAATTCCCTTTTAATTTTGTGCATAAGGAAAAGATTACAATACACTGAATGGTCTCTGAGGGGCACGCATGAAGCAAGACATCTTATGAAGGCAGGAACAATTGGCTCCTGATCCCTTTTGAATGAAAGAATGAATTTGGGTAGGGCAAGCATATGGGAGTTGAATTATTTCACTCCTACACGAAACTTGTACAACTGAGAAGCTAAATTTGAGTGCTTGCTACATTACATGTAATTAGTTTTCATTAGATCTGCCAGAATGTTAATACTTCATTTAAAAGGTAATTACAAATCAGTATTTGTTGCTTTTATCAATCTAATGTATATTTCTTGGAATGTTTGTGTTTTGGTTTCTTTTCATTTTATTAAGGAGTTCAAAGTCAAAGCTTATAGAGAATAGATGGTTGATGTTTTACTGAGGATATATATGAATCTTTGACAGGGTATTGCACTTTTTGATGAACGAGACTCTCAATCAGGGAATGGAAACTCGAGGGGGATGTTTTGTATAGTCATACATTTGGAGTTAATTTTAGTGAAGTAAAATAGATTTTAAAACTACTAAGACTTTTAATGGATCGAGAGTGCCATCTTGTGGTTGTACTACACGTATGATTGAAAACAGAAAATGCCTATTTGGACATTGAAGGAAGTATGCTATTTTTATTACTAAAAATATTAATCGTAATCAGGTCTTCTGTAATGGACTGCTTGTTTTATTAGCTCACACAGACTAGTTTAGGTGCTCAGACAAATATCTATGATCTTCAAAAGTTTTTGCATCAGCTTAAATGTAAATGACTGGGAGTATGTACTAATTTTTCACTTGCTTGGTTTTTTTCTGGAATAATGTATACAATATATCATTTTTCACTGGAGAAGACCAGTAACCTATCTCTTTGCTGATATAGTTTCATTATGGAAATGCTAGTTTTCACTTTGTTATTACTTCAGCAGATTTAAAAGATGAAGTAGTAGGTCTTTGTAGATTAAGTAGTATATCTGAACAGCAGATTTCCAGGAAAAAGGTGGGGTTTACTACTTGCTGGTGTTGTTTATTTATTTAACAAAACTATCTCTATATTATTTTTTTCTTCATACAGATTATTTAAAGAATCTTTTAGAAGAATCTGCAGACTATAGGGATACTCAAGGTAAATGTCTCTTTAAAGAAATAACAGCTTATATACCAATGTTTCCAGATTTTAAATGCATGCAAAATGCCAAGTCAGTAATAGAAATGTTTTCTATTTAGTTCTAAGTTTCTCAGCAGAGATATTAAAAGATTTCAAGCTTGTGTTTCAAAAAGGTTTGGAGCTGGCAATCATATCAGCTCACCCTTGAGTTGAAACCAAGAGATAAGAGTGAAATTCCACAGGCAGTTTGAGCAGATAGTTTGGGCACTGCCATTGCAAGAGACAGTCCCTTCCATCTGTAGACCTTTTGTAATAGGCAGCCTGCTCTCTCCAGCTACGAGCCCTTCTGGCCTCCTCCTCTCTCTTTGTGCCAGGACAAGCATCCATATGGCAGAAGTGAACAAGATCAAGGAGCTGCCATGGGTAATATTTAACCTGAGGAGTTCTCCAGTTTGACTTGTCAGAAGCTGCACAAACACAAGTGACTTACACAAAGTTGCCTGCATGTGGGGAGAAAGGAGATCAGAGGAAGTGAAAATGAATGGTTGGTGATGAAGAGGACAGGACCACACATTTCATAGTAGTGCAGGATTTAGGTGGTTTAACTTGAGCTTATCAATGCAATGCGCATTCAGGCTGTTTCCTTTTTCAGAGTGTGCCTCAGCAGTACAAAAAGGCTCCCAGTCGATGTTTCCATTTCATTTGCATGAGATCCTGTCACATTTGTGCAAGCCCCTTACCTTTAGAAGGGCTGTGCAGATGTAGTTGATTGAACTTCAGTAAATGAGTGCCTTCTATGTACTGAGCCAAGTTTGCTTTGTCTGCTGGTACAATACCATGAAATATATGAGTAAATTTATTTCTTAGGATATTCAGACATGTTTGAGTATGTTGAAGGTACAAGCCAAAAATATTTCAACTGATGGCTCTTCCAAGAGATAGAGAGGTTCATCTTGCATTTCTTATGGCTGTGAACAAAATAATACTTGGACTGCATATTAAATAGTTGACCACTTGAAAAGAGAGCAACCTAAATATATACTTCACTCTTTTTTTGTGGTTTCTCCAGCTTCTCTGTTTTTTGTAGTTACATCTTTCAGTGTTTTTCTTTCCCTTCTTTTATCAAAGATAGAAGCTGAAGCTAACTTACAACAGCTAAGTGTTAATTTGATATTTGACATATTTGATAGTGCATCTTAGAACCTGGGTAAGAAAAGAAGATCTAGTCTTTACTCACCAAGATCTTTCTTGTAGTAATTAAGCTTAACTTAGTTCTGACTTTGCTTAGTTGTTTAATTCCACTGCGGGGGCTGGGAGTGAAGGGAAGGAGTGGAGAGGGAGACTAGGTTTGGTTGTGATTAGTACTCTTGGAAAAAAACCCAAATAGCACAATTCTTCTTGCTGACCTTCATTTGAATACATTACTTCAGCTAAGTGGTATAAGTGGAATGCTCTTCCCTGCCAAAAAGCACTATGTTTATGCACTTTGACCCTATAGATTATTTTATGTTGTTGTTTAGATTCATTTAGTCTTGGCTGTATAAGTAGTCCTGAGATCCTGGAACTTTCCCTTCAATAGCCAGCAAGTTTTATAATTTTCTCTAAAATTCTTTGATCTTGCTTGAAGTCAATGAATAAAATGTTAAGGTTTTAACAGTAACTGAGAGATGAAGGAAAGTATAACAGAGAATTAGGTAGTCATTCCTATCTTTGTGAATTTAGCTGAATTTCACTTCATTTTCTTCCACGTGGGTGGGAGCTGGGGAGTGTTTTGCCTGAAGCAAACATTTTCTAGTAAGAGACCACCAGCTATTTTTCAGCAGGCTCGCTTGATACCATGACATCTATATCTAAACTTAAATTTCAATCAAATGCTTGGTATGTGTTGTGTATTTTAGCTGTTTCACTCTGTGCTTGCATCACCTTGGTTTGTGACAATCTTGCACAAAAATTCGCCTTCGATTGGCTTAGGAGGAGCTTTTTGTTCACGTCTGTTTACTTTCTTATATAGCTTCATGACCTTCTGAACCTTTCAGTTCAGAAAGCTGTATTTTTTAACATACTTCCTTTCTGAATATGACTCAACAATAAAGGAAGTATATGCATTCTGCAGTACTAACACTTTAATGATTATTTAGGAAAAAACCCTGAGGCTTTGGTTTTACCTGGTTTGGTAGGTTTCTCTGTGGACTTTTAACCAAATGTACTCTTTTTTTGAAGTGATTGACTGTAATTCAATTACTCAGAAGGTGCTAAATGCTTTAGAGACTACATTTTATCAGAACAGTTGTCACACCTTTCAGTTAAGTAAGTGTCTTTTTTCTGCTTAAGTAAATTGCAGGTTTTTGGATAAGATCCTTGTATGGCATGGATCCTTGGACTGAACACTCACTGTATTCACTTAATCATTTTATATAACTGCTTTTTGCACTCACACCTTAGCATATATTACAGTTGAGTTGCTGGTTATTAAATATCAGTACTTAATATAATTGCCTATATTTGGTAACTTTTTTTTCAGATATTTATTTTTCTTCTGGTATTGCAAGTTTGAAATTTAGAAATTTGAATTTTACTGTTATCTTGAGGTGCAGCAAAACTAAAGGCAGAAGAAAGAAATGGCAGAGATTTATGTAATTTTTCTAGGTAGTCTTCCATGACTGGCACTGATGGCATTTGGGGAAAATGGTAAAAACTTAGTCCATACACAGTCTCTGTTAAAATGTTGTTAACTTTTCTGCTGTAAGTAGAGTAAGTAATTTGTTGTGTGAGAAACTGGAATTTAGTTTTGCCGAAACAGTGGACTGTTTCGAGTAGCTGTAAGAAATAATTGACACTGTTGGTTGAAGCAATGACTTGTTAGGGCATACTTACTAAAAACCATGATCCAAAGACTCTGGGATTTATGGGAAGTGCTCCTGAATGCAGTGACTGTACAATAAGGTCCTTCAATCTTGCAATGATGTGGAAATGCAGTATGGTATCTGTGCTTTGCATTACACCAATGCTAATTGGTCTGTATAACCAAAACATGATTCCTTCATCTTTCAGATGCTTTAGCTGTTGTCATAGAAGTTGCAAACCATGCCAATGACATCATGAAGCAAGGAGTAAGTATTTTGCCTTATGAAGCTGGTTGATTAAAGTTTTCTTTCTCTCTCTTTTTTTTCCTTAAAAAAAGTCATGAATGCAAGGGCAAGTACTTACCTTCTGCTTTTTTCCTCCATAGGATAACTTTCAGAAACTCATGCAGATCCAGTACAGTTTAAACGGGCACCATGAGATCGTACAGCCAGGAAGGGTAGGTGCTCCACATGGCCTTCAGCACACTGCAGTGAAAGTGCAGTGAAAGTGATGATGATATGCGAGCAAAGACTGACACTGGAATATACCAAGAAGAAAATTGGTCCATTGCTTCATTATTAGGCTCTAATTGTCAGATAAATACTGCCTCTCAATATGTGTGGGGGTTTTTTTTAGATGTTTATCTGATGGAAACTTAGAATTTTTAGAATATGATTCCTTGCCAGATCTTGCAGGCAGGTTTTTGTCCTCAAGCTTAACCTTGTATTTGTCATGGTTTCAAGTGCAGCATGGAAAACTGTAATGCAGTCATTCACACTCACTCTTAGAGAAACCTAAGGATAAACAGCTTTTCTCAAGAGAGGAGCCTTGAATCCCAAAACTTGTGCAGCACTTCTAGTGTAGTAATAATAATCATAATCATGATAATAGTTATAAAAAAGTCACCTCATTTGCATGCCTTGTGCCCTAAAAAGCTACGTTTTGCATTTCTTGCTTTAATTTCCTAGGTCTTTTTGAAAGAGGGAACACTGATGAAGCTGTCACGGAAGGTCATGCAGCCACGAATGTTTTTTCTGGTGAGATGCTGTGTATGTTGCTATGTGCCTTACACTAGTGTAATTTTAAGTTAAAACATCACACTGCAAACATAACTAATAACTGCAGATAGTAGAAAAAATTACTAATTGTTGCTGTTCTGTTCAGTCAGTTCTAATTTAGAGATATTATCTGTGTCATATGCACTAATTTTAATGGAAAAGCATTTCTCACTAAAATGTATTATTTTGAACAACATTTAAAATCAGAGAGTTTTCATGAGAACACATCTGTGGTACTGTGAAAAGTAACACAATTACTCCATCCCTCTTAGCTGTACCAGATCTTAAAACCTAGAACTCTGGTTGCTGCTACTGCACCCTTCCATCCCTCCTTTCCTTCCTCCAATCTCCCCCCTCCTCTCTCATTCCTCCCCTCTGCCTCCTCTCTCCTTCCCCTTGTAGGAGCCCACGTGCATCCCGAGCAGAGCACTGGGTGGAAGTTAAACACTGGGTTCTCTTCCTGTCTCTGCTACTGCTTTGTTTTGAAACTTCTGTTCATCTCTGAAGTTTCTGTCTCCACTTGAACCTTTTGTTTATCTCTTCTATTTAGACAGTAAAGCAGCTGTTACCCTGTAATTTATGGCATTATTGGTTCACAGTCCTGGCTGAATTCTGTCTTGTAGTCTTGTAGTTCTTCTTACGAAGAAATACTTCCCTATATCAGTTATGGAAATACTCTCAAAAATCTGGTGCTATCTCAAGCTTCACAAACCAGATATTGCTAATTTCAGTGTCTCTATCTTGGATTTTCTTTGTTTTGCTTTATGGGGCAATGGGTTTCTTTGGTTTGGGGTTTTTTTTAGATTTAAATGGTACAGGCTAGCATTTATACCATTAAACACAGTGATTTTTGATTTATCATGCAGTGGATATTTAGTAAGGCTCCTGAAGCATTTGATTATTTTGCAAAGAATTGCATAGCAAAAACTTACAAGACACCTCAGGTTTTGGTATTTGTTTATGTGCAGTATATGAAGTTTGGATCCATGTGTTGAACGGCACAGAAAATAAGAAAGTCTTAGTAACTGTTCAGTAAATGCACTGAACAAATCTGAGTCTGGTAGACTAGGAAATAAACAGTAGATGCACTTCAAACTGGTAAAATTCACAAGGTATGGTTAAGTCTGTCCTTATAAATTGCTAATCCATTCTGCTATCTCCTAGTTTCTGGATTGCTCTGATTTGTTTGAATGGTTAATTCTTATATTCTTTTAAAGTAGTTTGCTATATTATGTACCTGTGTACACGAGAAACATTTTTGTCCCTTTTGACAGTCTGTTCTTTGATATCCGTGCACTGTTTACTCGTGCCAAATGTATATTTACACAAGGAGGCTATAAATAGATGCCTATTGTTATCTACCTATTGTTATACGTGAAAATGTTTCTTGGATTCTAAGTGGAGTAATAGGAAGAAGAGGATGCCCTTCTGGACAGTTATCTCAGTGCTGTAGGAGTTCTGTACTTCCAGTAAGATGCATCTGAAATTATCTGTCTTTTAACAAACTTCAGTCATTAAAAAGCATCCTGTATTACAGTTCAATGATGCCCTGTTGTATACTACTCCAGTTCAGTCAGGAATGTATAAACTCAACAACATGTTGTCGTTGGCTGGAATGAAGGTGAGTCACTATTTAAAGTGAGCCTTTCTCCAAATCTACCTAAACTCAGGCCTTCAAATTTTGAAAACGCAGCGTGTTTACTGCTGGCGAGATATATTAAATATGCTTATGTTCCAGAGCAATCCTACAGGCTTAATGTTCTCTGCATAATGTGGCCTGTGGGATTGCTGTCTAGGTTTCCCTAAACGTTCTGTTGCCACAGGATCATCTTGGCTGCATTTCACCCAGTGTTGTCCTACTCTGGAACAGTCTGCCTGCTTATTTTTTGTATTGTATTTTGTTGAGACTGCCTCACTTCTGCCTTTTCACTGCTTTTTATTGCTCACACCCAGAGATTAGGCATCTTTGCCTGGTAAGATCCTGGTGGATCAGTTCTCTGTGGTTTACAGAGATTTGCTAACTGTGAGGGAAGATACAGGTTTTCTGCCTGAGCCCTTGTGAAGAGCATCAAAGTTAAGCCCTGAGCCCCACTGGCTAATGATAAGGGACATACATGCCATATAATGACTCAGTCACTGACATGACAGTTAATGGGAACAGCAAATCCTTGCCTTGGGAATCACTGTCTCCAGTCCTGTCAGAAAAAATCACCAAGTTCAGTTGCAGTGCAGATCTGGCACTTGGGTCCGAAGTTTTGCAGGCAGAGCTACAAAATCTCTTTTGCCAGCAGATGTCTTGCAGTGGCTCAGACCCACCCTTGACTTTTAAGCCCCCTTATGGTTGAAATTTGGTAGCTTGAAGGATCAACAGGGTAGTGCAGCCCTTGCCCACTCTGGGGTACACCAGTGGGCTGTATCTCATCCTGCAGCAGCAGCAGTGCCTTTTCTTGCCCAATTGCAGGAGGTGCTCATGAGGCAACATGCCTGGGCATGTATGGAAGGTGTCTGACAGCTCCTGAGCTTCGTTCCCCCTGTACATCTCCAGTGTTTGTATAAGAACCAGTGAAATAAAAGGATGGGCTGCATGTAATCTTAGTGTAGCTGGGCCCTCTGGACTGGTATATGATTTCCTATTCCTGAGTATTTTCTCTCCAGTGTACCCTTACTCCGCAATAAAAATGTAAGAGATTTTACAGGAAATAAAATCAAAGCAATGACAAAAGTACCATTTCAGTTTGAATGTGAAGTTTTCTCTCTTGGCTGAAGGTTAAGAAGCCAACCCAGGAAGCGTATCAGAATGAACTGAACATTGAAAGTGTAGAGAGATCCTTCATTCTTTCAGCGAGGTAAGTCTTCCAAATGAACAGTGATTTTAAAACTGTGTGATTTCAAACAGACCACACAAGCTTTTTAGAGCTTGTTTTGCACTTAGTGTAATGAAAAGTTACCCTTGGCTAGAGTGATTACAGAATAGAGGGGATCAGTAAATCAGAGTGAATAAAACCATTGTTTGGTTCCTCTTTTTCACCTTAGCTACACCTTCAGAAACTTTAAGTAAATTGAAATACTACCCTTGCACTGCCTTTCCTTGAGAGGGTTTCAATTCACTTTAGGCTTTGCTTTTCAGTATTTTTTTGTTCTTCTAAAATTGCTGATATGTTCTATGTTACCAAATTCTCTATGTAACAGCAAAAGGATATATGGTCACTAAGCCCAGGCAGATCTGGTCACCTTCACTGAGATGCCTTTAGGCCTGGTTTTGTGGATTGTTGTTTTTATGGTGCTTGAGTTGAAGTTTTATATGTTCTGACATTTGTGGCAGTGCTGATACCAATGAAGAAAGACATGTTTTCTCTTTTATTTAGCAAAGCCGAGCAAGAGCAGACTGCTGCTTTTTGTGTGACCTTGTAAATACTGACATGAGAATGCACAAAGATAGCAGTATCTGTAGCTGAGGGGTAGACCAAGGTTAACATTGTCAAAGAAGCCAAAGGAAGTAGCTCAATTGTCAGAGCAGTAGTTATTTATAACAACACACTTGAAATGAGTAATTCTGTATTTCTTCAACAAATTTAAATGTTTCTTATAGTTCTTCTGCACACTAGGGAAAAAAAATGCATTTCACAGTTTAGGGGATGATTGTGCTCCAGTGTAATATGAACAGGTCTGTGCTGCTTAGGTGCCTTGGTGACTGAATGTCACACAGACACGTGAAGGCATTCAAGGGATGGCAGTAGGCAATGTGGATTTACCTCTGCTTGATTTGAAACAGTGTTTCACTTTTACTCCAGTTGTTTTAAAAGAATTGAAAAAAAATAATTGGAACTTCTGAAAATGTTATCATCTTAACATACAAGCTACCTATTTTCCACAAAACAGGACAGACTAGTCTTTTTGATGAACTGATTAAGTGGTAGATTAAAAGCAACTCCTGGGGAAGATGTGCTGGTCTATAGGGGAAAACCCCTATATATAATTTTCTCATTGAATTTGGCATAGTTTGTGACATGCTTTTGTCTTAACCTTGAAATTGCTGGAATTAACCCCATATTACCAACTAAGGCTGCTACAATTTGTTTTTGTTTTAGTGTTGTTGATGTTGCATCTTTGAGGAGCATTCAGCTCTGTTATTTTTATACTTGCTGGAAGCCATGTGTGTGCAAGAGCCCTAAGTTACACAACAGTGACAGACAGAGGTTGCATTTACATAGCACCAAGGAGGTGCTGGAGGCACCAGATGTAAATGACAGTTTTCAGATTGTTTTCTGTCTGTCACCAGAACTGGGCCTGTTGTGGGGTAGGAGGGAAGCAATTGAAAAACACTGCCAGCAACAGGTGCTTGCTTACATTTTTCCCAATTAACTATGTTGTTCCGATTGATAAATATTCTAAATGAGAAGAGAATTTGTATCTTGTCAACCCAGGCTACATCTTCCTTTGAATGATGCCTCATTCTAACAGCTTATTGGGTCCTATATGGTTAAAAAAAATAAAATCAAAACTGTTCAAGTTAGTTTTAAAGACACTGGAGACAAATTTCATTTCTGTGGGTTTTTTTCAAATAATAAGCATTATGTGGAGTGTACACCAAAGAAGAGATTCTGAAATGATCCTGGGAGCAGAGACAGGGAAGTGAAAAATTGCTAGTAATAAAAAGTAGGCCAGTTAATAACAGAAATATGGATTAATGCCTAGACAAGATTCTTTGTCACTTCAGGTTCACTTTTACTGACTGCATTAGTATTCTGCTTTATCTAGTCTGGGTTGAGGTTTCAGTTTTGCTGGGATATCTGTAGGAATGTGAATTGTTTTTCATAGTACAATGCAGAATTGTACTAGAAACCTCTTCATCAGAAAAACAAGTTTGTGCATCTACAAGATGCAGCACTGTACAGGAGGAAAGCTTTGGTCCTGGAAACACCTGTCATGCCAGCCTGACGTGGTCTGGCCCCTCAGTAAGGCTGGTGAAGAGCTACCCTGGGCAGATAGATACAGCTGCATCTCTTCCTATCCTAGCTAAGGATAGTCAGGCAAGACTGGCTCAGCTGGGAGAGGTGCCCTAAGACTCTGATCCTGGAAACAAGAGGGACATGCTTCTGAGTGTCCTCCTGGGGCCACTGAGCTATTTAGCTCCACTGAGCAGCTGGATATGTGCCCCCAGCACATGCATTTACTAGTAGTAGCTATTGCTGGGGTTCTCTGCAGTCCTTTTGAAGGACTTTTGAAGCTTTCTACTGTTATGTTAAATCTTAAATGAATAAATAAAAATAACAGTGTTTAAAAACCCAAGAAACCTCTGCAATTTTAGTAAACAAAATTTTTTTTTTTTTGGAAGGATGCAACAAATACTGGACCTGCAGCAAGGGAAGTGGTAGGGCTGGGCAGCTGTTGGGGATGGCTGCAGTGACAGCAGAAGAAACTCCCGATTTTCCTGCAGCAAACCATTACATCAGTTACCAGTGGCACCACCTTTGCTCTTAAGTTCTGAAGGATTGTAAACAATCCTAAAGGCTTCCACTGGCAATCCTACCAAGCACGAGCTTCCCAGTGAAATATTAGGGTGTAAGCCTGTAGCTCATTGTGCAAGCTGCTCCGTACAGAGCAGTCCCCACATGATTGGGGGGGGGAGTGGTGGTGCGTAATCTCCAAAACCTGTGCCAGCTTTAAATTTAATTGGCTAATCCAGTTAGAGGAATCTAATTAAATGTAACTGGATTTTGAAAAAGCCAAAGGACTCGATTAGAGTTACGAATATTACGTAGTTAATGCAGACCAGTTGTTCTTTCCTGTTGAGGAAGCAAAGGTAAATAGACTGAACAAAATGTTCCACTCAGAATGTGAGATATTTGGACAGACACTAATGCATTGCTTTGCCCTTGCATGTATCTTATATCTTCTCCTTTTGTTCTGATTTTGTTGCTGTGTGTGCTAGAATTTTTTTTTTGTTTTACTTGTGCCTGTGCGTTTATCTTACCAGATTTGTCCTCTCTGATTCAGCATAGTACTCAGTTTCATCCCGTTCAAACCCCCCATTCAAAGTATTTTCCTTAAAGGTTCAAAGGTGATGAAAGCTTCTAAATTCACCTACAAAACCATTAAATAATAATTGGTGTCAGACCTCATTTGTGTAAGTCGTTGCTTTCCTCTTCCCTAACTTTCCTTTCTATATATTTGTATTCAGTTCCTTGGTTTAAACAAATTAATTTATTTGATACCAATTAAAAAGTGGGGAAGAGAAAAAAATGTTGGGAGTGAATTCTTGTTTAAATTTTAGAAGCCCTTTTTAAGCTGGCATGGCACCTTAAACAGTAGCTGTTCCTCTGCTGCAAAACTGCTTCATCCTTCCTCAGAGCCTTCTCTGTGTTGCACAAGTAGTTGTTCAGCTGTGTGATGAATTTACCTAGTCAGTAAATTGATCCAGAGGAAGGGCAGGCTGATGGCTTGCTTTAATATGGATTTGTTTCCTAATCCAGCCCACTGCATAACTCTGTATGTTCTGGCACAAGGGTGAAAATAAGACCTAGTGGCTGAGAGAAAGGATAGTAGGCTGCCCTTTACAGCAGGAACAGCGTGGATTTATGAAAATGGTGTTGTGCCCACGGCCAGAGGAGGTGCTTTGGCACTGCACATAATCCAGTATAGCTGCAAGGTCCTGCTGTGCCAGGTACTGCTTGTGCTCTCTGCTCCTCCTGCCGTGCCACTTCAGCCTAATGCTTTCCTTGCACTTGATTAGTGATCCACCAGCTGGGGGATAAACAGATGGAGTAAGCTTATCTGTTTATCTCTTTGAGTTAGCTCATCCAATGGAGACATTTTGGAAAAAAAAAAAAAAATTTGAAAGTAGCATGACCTGGTAGGAGCAAATAGTTAGGAGCACAAGGCAGAAGAAGAGTCAGTGTGTTTTTATCTGACAGAAGCTTGGAGTTTCACAGGATTGGGTACAACAAACTGCACTCTGACACAGAAGGAAGTGGGCAGAAAAAAGGTTTGTTGAAATTTCAGGTTGCTTTCAAGAGGAAAGGCCCATGCCTTTGTTCTGGGAGCATCATTTAAACAAGTGTTATCCAGGCTATTCAAGGGTGGGGGAGGAGGGAGAAGCAATGAGAGACAAGCCTTGAAATAATCACAGAGATTTTGGAAGGAGGAAAGGGAAGGAGGGAATCCACATGACAGCAACAGACACAGAAATCTTTTTTAGTATTAGTCAACATAAATAACACCGTGCCAAAGGTTAAAAAATAACGCCAGTTTCAGTAGGAGTTGTAGATGGTCTATAAGCTGAACTTGCAAAAGAGTTACTCCAGTGTACAATAAAGTTAATGGAATTCTAATCAACACTTGCTTCTTAGTTTTAAATGTTAATAATAATAAATTGCTTTTGTCGGTTTTTTACTCCAACAGTTCTGCTACAGAAAGAGATGAGTGGTTAGAAGCTATCTCCAAGTCGATTGAAGAATATACAAAAAAGAGAATCACATTTAATCCAAGCAAAAGCCTTGAAGAGGTATATCCCACCATTATTGTTGGTTTGTTCCCTGTTTGAATATAAAATATCCTCACAGGTGTTTAGAGAAACGAGGTATTTCATGACAAGTAATAAAGCACGATGGTAAATAATTGAACAGATGGTAGAACAGAATATTTCATAATGTTATCTACTTCATAAATTTAAAATTTTCTTCAAAAAAACCCAAATCAGCAATCACAGTTCTCTATGTAGCCTTGTGCACAGAAAGATGAAATTAAAAGTTTTTAAAATAAAGCAGCTATTGATCCCAGTAGGCTGGTAAAGCTTGAAAGTCAGTAAATGCATCTCTGTTGTCAGGCTTGCATTATAATGGTCACTGATGAAATAGCAGATAACATTTAAGACCATGACAATGTATCAAAGAAGGCTTTCCAGCACCATTAGCATTATCCTATAATCACTGATGAATCCTAGTCTTATTTCTCCTCACTGAATGTAATGGTATTGTGCCTATGTTCTCTCAGGCAGATCCAGAGAAACAGGAAGAAGATAGCCCTCTGGGATCAAAGGCTCCCATCTGGATCCCTGACACGAGAGCCACCATGTGCATGATCTGTACGAGTGAATTCACGCTGACATGGAGAAGGCACCACTGCAGGGCATGTGGAAAGGTTGGGTATTTTGTGGTTACCTTTTCTGTCAGTCATTCATGTTCCTTGTGTGACATTCAGGTGGAGCCTCATCACCCCAACTACTCTTCTAAGCAGCTCTGTACTCTGACATAATTATGTGGGTTAGAACCAACATGTTCAGGTTGGTGGTTTGGGGGCTGGGGTTTGGATTTTTTGGACAGGTGTTATGACAGACCACTATTCAACCTTCAACATGCTACATGTTATTTATTTTGCATTCCAGAATGCTATTTAGGGTTGCTTTTGCAATTCCATAATACCCACAAATGTTAGCTGAAATGAAGAAATATCTTCCTCACTAATATTCATAAGATAAATAATGATTTTCTATTTTAAGTTAGTACCAGTCTTGTTTTATATTTTACACTTATGAAAACTATATATAATAAACGTTGTCTTTCTTGCTTAATCCAGTGAGAATACAAAATTAGAGTGCAATGCAGTTGAGACACCTGTGTTGTAAAGAAATCATCAAAAGAGCAATGGCTTTTTAGCTATTTCAGAAAGTTGTGGTTGAAACAGTTCAGTAACACAGTAGGCTTGTTCTGGTTTTTATGCATCATTAATGTTGGTTTATTGATTCATAATTCACTGATTTTTTTTTTCTTAATATTTAAATTTTTATAATTTAGAGGAGGAAAGGACAGCATGTTGAACATAAAGACACAGGAAAAAAGCCAAGATCTTAAAACATTTTCACTGTGAAATAGTGCCTATTTCAGGTTTTTATGGGCTTAACAGTGATGAAGTGAATGTCTTTGAGAATCTGGTGATTTACAGGTGCACATCATGTACAATAATGCTTTTATCTGTTTCTGTCTGTTTCCAGATTGTCTGTCAAGCTTGTTCATCAAACAAACATGGCTTAGACTATATGAAAAACCAGCCAGCAAGAGTATGTGATCATTGCTTCAGGGAGCTACAAAAGCAAGGTAAAGAAAATCTTCACAAACTGTCTTACTAACACGGTATGTCTGCATCTCATCTTTACTGCTGGGTTCAAGTGCTTAATTCTGCTTGTGCCTGAGAAATGATAGGCATCTAGATTCTAAGATGCCAAACAAGTTTCTGTGGAGCAAGCTAGGAAATGAATTTGCAATGCATTGGCTCTTCCTTTCCAGAAACATGTATGCCTTTACCCTGTGGTAATGACATGTGGTAATTATGCTGCTTTCCTTTTTAACGAGTGTTACATTGCTTTTCATTAATCACAGGGTGCAAGTGTACATTAGACTCCTTGCAGCTTATCCTGACCTCCCCCAGTGGGTTCATGTGTATTTTTATGCTCTGTACCTTGTATATCTGTAAACTTCATTTTTGCCAGCTAAGCTGCTGAGGTGGCTGAAGGTCCGGGGCTCTGTAAAGACATAGACCTTAATCTTTCCGAAGCTGAGTCTCTTCAGTTCTAAAAAATGGCCTCAAGCCACTCTCAAGCCTCAGCTCATATGGAATTCAAGGATTTGGCATATCTGTACCTCAGTTCTGAAAGCAAACTCCTAACCGTTGCCTACTGAACACTGGCAACATGGATTCAACATAAAACACCACAGCTAGAGCAGTTTCATTGAAACACTTTCAGATAATGTGGTGCCTAGTGGAAAGCAATGGCTGGACAGCCTAATGGTAATAACATTTGCTTAGAGAGGAGGTCCAGGGTCAGTATCCTCATCCTGAGAAAACTCTTATGTGTCTCTTTCACGGAGCTTCATATCACTATGCAGAAGCAAATGTAAAATCAGTGGAAGCACCTCCCAGTGAGATGGGAATCCAGTCCCATCTCACAGGACTTGCTGTGAATTAAGTTGAAATACTTGAGTATAAAGTACACAAATGAGCTGTGAACAGACTGAAAGAGCTCGCTGCCCTTCCCTTGGCAGAGGCTCCAGTGGTATCTAGGCTCTAGGGTATCAGGAAATCTGTAGTGCCCGGAGAAATAATAAAGCTATGGATCCCAGCATGCCGGGGGTGACATTTCTCATGGGGATGCAGAAAGAAGCGTGGATAACCCTGGAAATGACAGCGTGAGTCTGCGGTGAGGGGGAAGGCCGTTGTCTGAACCACCTGCAGGTGTGTGCGCTGGGCACTAGAGGCTGCTGTGCTGCAGGCAATTGCAGCTGCCTTTAGCTGAGAAAAGGGCTGGGGAGCAGCTGCAGTACAGCTGGCAAACCCATTGCTCTCCTGCTCTGCTCATTATTTCAGAGGCTCACTGAGTTCAGGAACAACTCTAGAAGTAGTCTTTATGAAACCACCAGGTATCCAGGTGCAGCTGTAAAAAAAGTGGTGGGTGTTACTAGAAAAAGGGGTTTTGAAGAAGTGAAGTGTTGCAGAGGTCTTCCAAGAGAGATGAAGTAACTGCTGTGGCAGTGGAGAAGGCACGTTCTGGGAGATGGGAACGCTTCAGAAGTGTGTGTGTGCTGGAAGAGGAACATCCCTATTGAATAAGGTTGAGAAGTTAACAGATGTAGAGAATTGAAAGACAAAGTACAGACAGCAGAGGACAGCTGTAAAATTTGGATGTGATTTTTAAGACTTATTTTTATGAGCAAAGGCAGTTCAACAACAAGAAAACAGACTTGGAAAACAAACAAGATCAATTGTTTAGTTTTAAACTTCTTGTGGTTTTTTAGTATGATTGTGATTTGGGGAATTCTAACTTGTGGTGTTGATGATAACACTGAAAAGTTAATTCAGTGCTGAATTTAACACGATTAGGTGTTACTATTGCAGCACTGTAATCTGAATAAAAATGCCAGCTGTTTCTAAGAAGAAAAGTCCAAGAATGAATTGCCTCTGTTTAGTCATCTGTGACATGAAATCAATATATTCATTCTGTGCATTTTAGATAACCAGTGCACTCCTAAGAGCGGATCCCCAGTCAACCATAAATCTCCATCAAGTGCCTTGTCTACAGTATTACAAAGTATTCCCTCTGGAAGAAAGCAGAAAAAAATTCCTGCAGCCCTCAAAGAAGTAAGTGTTTTATTGGTCAAAAGTGGTGCTTTTTTGGTATTATATCATCAATATTAAGAGTAGAAAAAAAGTTATTTTAACCATCTTACCTAGAATCAAAAGTCAAAATGTGTCTCTAACTGTGGTTTAGGCCTTAGTTTTAAATAGGCTGGGACATGCAGTGTGTAACATGCATAAACACCCGTGAGACTATGATTCAGAGATATAGTTGAAATTGTAATTTCTTTCTTGCACAATTCAGGGAAACACAGAAAGCTGTGTTTCCCTGAATTGTGATTTACCTCTGTACCAACAGTCAATGACAGGACTCCTACACCAACTCGGCTCTTGGTTTATGATTAGAAAAGGTAGAGTGAAACCCTGCTTACTGTAGGTCTTGGGAGTGGGAAGTGATTTTTCTCAGCATCAGGTTTGCTGATGACACCAAGCTGTGTGTTGCAGTTGACACACTGGAGGGAAGGGATGCCATCCAGAGGGACCTGGATAGGCATGTAAGGTGGGTCTATGTGAACCTCATGAAATTCAACAAGGCCAAGCACAAGGTCCTGCTTGTTTGTCAGGGAAATCCCAAGCACAAATACAGGCTGAGTGGAGAATGGATTGAGGTTAGCCCTAGGGAGAAAGACCTGGGAGTGTTCGTGGGTGAAAAGATCAACGTAACTCAGCAATGCGCACTTGCAGGCCAGAAAACCAACTGCGTCCTGGGCTGCATCCAAAGCAGCATGGCCAGCAGGGCAAGGGAAGTGATTCTGCCCCTCTACTCCACTCTGGTGAGACCCCACCTGCAGTACAGCTCTGGGGTCCCCAACATAATAAGGACATGGACCTGTTGGAACAAGTCCAGAGGAGGGCTGCTAAGTTGAGGGAGGGCTGCAGCACCTCTCCTAATACAACTGTCTGAGAGACTTGGGATTGTTCAGTCTGGAAAAGAGAAGGCTCCAGGGAGATTTTGGAGCAGCCTTCCAGTACCGGAAGAGAGGCCTACAAGAAAGCTGGAGAGGGACCTATTACAAGGGCATGTAGTGATAGGACATGGGGGACCCCTCATAAGTTGAACCGAGGGTAAGTTTAGATTAGATATTAGGAAGAAATTCTTTACTGTAAGGGTGGTGAGGAACTGGAACAGGTTACCCAAAAAGGTTGTGGACTCTCCATCCCTGGCAGTGTTCAAGACCAGACTAGATGGGGCATTGAGCCATCTATTGTGGATGCTAAAGAGCAGGAGCAGAGGAATTTTCCAGCTGCTGAAGCATTTAGTGAAGTTTTCCTTTCTCATGCTTTAGCTGAGAAACAGTGGAAGACGGTTCTGTAAACCAGCTCTCTATCTCACACCTGCACAGACTTGTTTTGGTTCGCTGGGAAAATATTTTGGAAATGGGTGTTATGCCATTCAGCCAGTCCCTCTGGGAGGTGGATGGTCAAGCATCCAATGGTTTTATGCCATCCTTGCAAACAAAGCTATATAAGCTGAATTATATAATTAAATAGAGCCATTTCTGGCCTTTGAACCCCATCCTGGACTTGTGTAGTTTCTCGCCGTCCCTGGGGACAACAGCGACAATCTATGGCCTAGGGAAAGGTGTCCCTGCCCATGACAGGGGAGTTGGAATGAGATGATCTTTAAGGTCCCTTCCAACCCAAACCACCCGGTGGTTCTATGATTCTTCTTATATGAGAATGTGTGTTCTCCAGCTGTACATGCTGCTCAGTGTTGCAGCTCTCTCTTGTCCTGTTGCATCCAATTTAAGTTCCAACCTTTAGTGACTGTGGAAACCTCTCTTCCAGACCAGATAGATGGTAGCAAACAAAATAATTTTTCTTTCATCCATCTGAGTTAGTGAGCAACATTAACCTGAGGTCAGGGAAGAATTTGAGTCTCTGCCAGGCAGGGCTCTGGAAATCTGTTAAAAAAAAAAAGCCGTACTGTGAAAACTTGTACTCTTAACGGTTTGTTGATTCGTTTTGTTTTTCCTCTTCAGGTTTCAGCAAATACAGAAGACTCTACAATGAGTGGCTACCTACACAGATCTAAGGGCAGTAAGAAACCATGGAAACACCTATGGTTTGTTATAAAAAATAAGGTGCTATATACATATGCTGCTAGTGAGGTAAGAGACTACATATTAGAAATAAAATATCCAATAATAATACTGTCTTTGTAACAAAGTTGTTTATTCTTATGATCTAGAAACAAGCTATAAAATTAGATCACCTTACAGTGATCTGATTGTGGTGCAGTATTTTGAAAAGGCCCTTGATACCATAGTACATTGATATAGCTATGCTGTGTCTGATTCCAGACCTAGCTTTGAGTACCTCTGCACTGCACACCATAGCTCAGATGTATGTATGTTCTGAGTCAGCTGAATACATGGGGGATCTGGTTGGATGCATCACAATGTACTTGTGGCAAAGCCAACATTATAAAGGCATCTTGAACTATCTTGTTCTGCAGTTCCATAAGGTATTTTGAATGCTTGGCAAAGGACTAAACTAAATCTCTTTACTTCTCCTCATACTGTTGTCTTCAGCCTGGAGTATTTATATGATATAAAAGAAACGCATCTTATGTAATGGCATTTGCTTTTTTATTTAGAATGTGTAGCCCTATTGCAGTGTGGAGTAATCTCTAACATAGATGTATATTTTAATATGTATATAAATACATGTATATATGTTTGTGTCTATATATATACACAGACATATATATATATAGTCTGCACATCCCAGCATGTGCTGAGGACGTAGTTTTATTGCATCTTGGAACGTTTCGTAACGTATATGTAAGTATTGTAGCACTGACAGATCTTGGGCTTCAGGTTTTTGTATTGTTTGTTATAGTTTACTACTAGCTTTCAAGAGCAAGATATCCAAAGCATCTGTTTTAAGGTATTGCTATCCCTCACTTTCTTTCAAAATGTAAGGCCCAACCCATCCTGGCCATGCAAGGATTTATCCTTCTTCACCCCACGACACCCCCCATTCTAGTTATTTCCTGGTTTGTGCTCAGATCTTTTTCCTGGGTTGTTCCTGCCAACCTTTATTTTAGAACTTCTGAATTATGTCCAAAACCTGTGATGTTATTTCCACTACAGCATTGGCAGTACTAAAAAAGCCCAACCCAAGTAGCTCTAAAAGTAGCTTCAATAATTATGTAGAAAACAATTACTTTTACATCAATTAGAAAATTATTTCAGAGCATTGTGTGTGTCTCTTCTGGCCGTTGCAGAGACATTAGCAGAGGTAAAGACAGACCAGTCTGTGACAGTTACCTTAAATTTTCTTTTCCTTGGCTTCCTCTGAGGTATCAACCTTACAGAGTAGCTTCAGTTTGCAGTTCAATCACTAAACTAACTCTTTCCTATTTTCTTAAATTGAGGAATATCTGTCCTTAGTTTTCATCTTCGTGAGCCACTGCAGGAGACATTATTTAGAGACTCTTAAGGGAAGGTGCAGTGTTGCCTTAGCCACTTAAAGCTACTTCTATTAGTTCCAAGTGATAGAAAGATCAATAGTAAAACAATCACCTGTTAGTGGTACGAAGACCTGAGACAGTAAAACAGATTGCTCAGTCTTACTTGACTCTTTTCCAGTATCAAGAAATGCTGCTGTCATGGAACACTTTTGTTTCACTGTACCAAAATCTTTACCTGATGTGTCAGTGTTTATGTACATTTTGGGGGGGTTTTAGCTACTTTTTTTTTTTTCTTCTGTTTATGAGCATTGCAGGACCTTGCCTAGTTACAAAACACTGTTTTGGAATTTGTACAGGATAAAATCCTTTTTTTTTCATTTCCCAAAATGTTGTGTATTGTATTTATTAATAAAAAGACAAGAGTATTTAAAAAAAAGAAGTAACTGAGATAAACAAGGAAGAGTCTTTTCTAGTTGACCATTTGCGAACACTCAGCAACCTTGTTTTCCCCTATCCTGTTAATTTCCAGCAAGGAAAGTGAGGTAAGTTTAGCCATTCAAAGTATTTGGATCTTGACTTCAGTGTTTGAAGACAGAGGTTGCTTCTGTAGCTCCTCTTTAATACCGTCCCCACCCGGCTCCATGGGGTCCCACGTGCCCCCACAGATGCACGGGTGGGCTCAGTATTACAGTCGGTAGCAAAAAGCCAAGAAGGGCATTTGTGTGCGTTCCAGCAGGAGCATTTATTGCTGCTGCACTGTCAAGAGGGTGCAGAGGCAAACACAAACATGATCCCAAAGCTCCCAGTTTTATCCGGGGGCGGGGAAAAGGCAGGACTAGGGAACAGGGACCAATGGGGAGCTCTGGGGGAGTGAGGAGGGGTAGAGGGCAACAGCCAACTGGGGAATCCAAACTGGGATAGATTAATGTAACGGAACAAGCATCCCGGGAGAAGCCTTTCTGGTCACCCTAACGTGACGTGGTTCTTGTGGTACTAGGGACTTGTCTTACTGAGAACTCTTTGTCCCTTGTAATTTTTGTTCACCGGCCACCACACTCCTTTTAGCATACTCAGTGCAGTTAATAGCATCCCACTTGACTTCGGAGCTTGCTGGAGAGAGCACTGGGCTTGATGGGCCTCTGGTCTGCTGCCAGGTGGGAGCTAATCTGGTGATACAAGAAGTCCTTGCCAGGCAGAATGAGGAGACCATGCAGTAAAAGCCAAGGTAGATGTTATCAGGGAAATGAGAAGAGCATCAGCGATGTTGAAGTCTATGAGGTTTTATTTTCCTGTCCCCTGACTCATGCATGGAGAATATAAAAAGTGGAATTTTGTGTGTGTCTATTTATAACAATTTGTTGTATTATCTGCTGCAGTGGTACGGTGTATGAAGTCTAAATACATGCCTTAGTATGTCTTACAAGCTCTAATGTTGTTGTTTTTCCTTTTTTTTCCCTGTTACATAGGATGTGGCAGCATTAGAGAGCCAGCCTTTACTTGGATTCACAGTCAGTGAAGTAAAAGGTGAAAACTCAGAGTCTAGAGTGTTCCATTTACTGCACAAAAACACTTTATTTTACATATTCAAGGCAGATGATCCCCATTCAGCTCAAAAGTAAGAAACTATTTGAATTAATTTCTGTTACATATTTCTAGAAAATTCAGAAGTGGTGAATGTTAATATTCACACATTAACATATGTATAAAAGATCCTTATATAATAAGTAAATGAAAGTTTTAAATTACTTAAACATAAGGTTCTGGTTTTATTAGGGTTCTGAAATGAAGAAAGCAGACTCTCCTCTGCTTAAGACTGAATGTAGGAGAATGAGAAAGTCAAAGATAAAATAAAAAATCTTTTTCCTAGCCCATTCCTCTAACCCTGGTCTACTCAAGTGAAAATTGAATGTTACCTTTGGAGAAATCCAGAAAATGTTTTTAACAATTAACAGATATGTTCCTTTTTTTATTTTCACCTGTTAATATTAGTTATTTTAATCAATATATGGCAGTGAAAAATAAAGCAAACACTAAAACTTGGGGGCTGAGGTCTGAAGTGTGTGTGCAGATGCCTGTGAGCACCTAGGCATGCTTAATGCACTCAGACCAATAGCTTGAATTCAAAGACCATTCAAAAAAGCTGTTTCGTTTCAAGTCCTGCCTGAACTTGGAGCCATATTTACCAAGTTATGTATTGTGTCTGTTTCATATAAAATAACCTAGAAGCTTTATCTGTAGAAAACATTCCTTAAGCGATTCATAAAGTAAACTAGAAATGAGCATAGAAGGAATACATGTAAGCTATCTTCCCTATATGCCTAATTTATCTGACTGATTTCACTGCAGTTTTCCCAAATGAATTTTACATTATTGAATAGATTTGATGCACTAACAAGTCCATTATTAGTACTTAAAACATTCAAATGGATGCACGTTTAGTTTTCTGCAAATAGGAACACTCTAAAAAACAAAATATCCAGGACAACTGGAAGTTTTGAACATCTGAGAACGTGCTTAATGACACTCCTCTAACAGAAAAAAATGTGGAAGTCTTTATTTGATTTTTGGGACTATTTTGTGCAGATGTGCATAAATGCCTCTTTGTTAATTAAGATACTGTCCTGTTGTTTCCCCTGTGTCCTCATTTGTACTATACAAAACAAACTAAAAAAAACCCAAGACATTCAATATCTTTGTTTTTATGTTCAGACAATGGCTTTTCTCATCAGATGAAAACTTGAAATTGGACACAGTGTATTTTATTGAGGTTAGGAACATCATTAAGTACTTTGAATTTCAAGCATTCTCCAAGTATTTAATATCCTTAGGAGATACATGCTGAACCTTCAGAATTAATGCTGCTTTGACAGCATTAAAAGGAAAAACAAAAACATGCTGCTGGCCTGTTTGCATCAGTGGACACTAATTTTTCCTGATAGGACCAAAGAAATATCTAATGTATTTGTCTAAGTGCAATAATAAATTTTAACAGATGCTTACTTTTCAATGTGGTTTTAAATTCCAGTGCTATGTTCAATGCTTAAGCTGTTTATGAAATTTTTTTTGTATTCCACTGTAGTTGTTTTTAATGTATACACAGCAGTGGAAAATACTAGAAGTATTACTAAAATGTAAGGTCGATGTTTGAGTAGTGCATGCAGACAGGCGTGAGCACTAGTACATGATTAATATGTTCATACCAAAAGCTTGAATTCAAAGAACATGCATGTGGTTACAACATTAAATGCTCAGGGCAAGGAAGAGCCAACATCTGTGACTAATGTTTAGATGCCCTGTGAATACCAAGACAGTTTGAATTTCCATGATAAAGATAATTGCAGTCTTTGTCTCATTCAGTTCTTCCAAGATTTTCACTCAGAAAAAAAATGCTCATTATGTGGGTCTCTTAACTTCACATACACACAGTTCAGCCCTCACTCAGAAAACAGAATTACTTGTCCTTTAGTACTGGATTGCTTCAGGAACTTTTATTTTTGTGTCCTTGAGAAGCTGAGGATGTTTCTCAATCTTCTAATCAAGTAGGAAAAGAAACCACAGCTATAGGGAGTAAAGGTATCTGAATATTAACTGCGAATTTCCAGTTTGAAATACCTTGGACCAGCTGTTTGGGACTTGCCCCTGTGCCCTCTTCACCCTTCCCTGCCTTTCCATGTGCCATGTGACCTCCTCCTTCAGCCCCACCAGTCCTGGCTTTTACCTGCTGCAAAAGCAGAGGGCGTGGGTTATGCAAAGGGCTGTCTCAGTTGTAGCAGTGTCCTTATTCCTCCCAGGTCATGTTTGCAGTGAAATAAGAGAAAGGAGTATTGGGGTTTTTTAAGGGTGTGCATAACCTTGGCATGGCCTACTTTTTGAGCATTTGATTTCCCAGCTTCACCTGTTCTTCATGCACGTAACTGCAGTATGGGAGAGGTACAGAAAAAAAGTTTCTATCATATGGCCTTGTACCAACACTTAATATGTTTCCAGCCAGCTTTGTATGTTTGGATTTGTGGGATAGATTTTGGTATTTGCACTCACAGACCAACTGGTAGTGGAAGTATGATGGTACTTCTTGTGTGAATCTGTAGCTAGTGACAACAATAAGATTTATTCTTTTATCAGCAGCTTCCTAACAGTGTTTAATTTTCTAACAGGTGGATAGAAGCTTTTCAAGAAGGCACTGTATTATAGCAGTGTCAGCATCATGTCTGCAAGTTTAAAGGAAAATGTCCAAGGATGGTCATCAAACGGACTACAGCAACTGTTCGCAGAAACAGAATCCTGCCATCTCAACCTACACAAAATTGTATATTTGTCAGGATTAGGAGTTGTTGCATTTTTAGTGTAAAGTAATATTTTTCTAAAGAATTGTATGTATTTCTGTGTTGATACAAAATGTGTTATTTATTAAATTCTAATGTTTACTTAAATGGGCAGAATTATTTGTGCATTGAAGTCCAAAGTGTCCTCAGAATGGCAGATTGATGGTCAACAGATTCATAAACTTTGTGCTTTATAAAAAACCACAAAACGGATCTGTTGCAATTGTACAGTTCCTCGTGATTTGTGTATAGGTTCTTGAGTTGCTGATGTTCACTTTGCAATTTAGCAAGAAGATTGGTATAGGAATTTCACAGATTTGGGATCTTTGTTGACTATGTAAGCTCCTTTATGAGAAGTTGTATGATATTGCTGCTCCTTTCCTTGAATGGCCGTTGAAATCTTGCATACCAGGACATTTAAACAGTACAACAAATTCTGTATCACAAAAAAAAAATACAATTCAATCATTAATAAAAAAGGGAGAAAAATATTTTTAAAAACACTTTGCAATTACAGGGATAAGGCACTAGAGTTGTTACAGTACTACAGGTGCCAAAGAGACTAAATAGGTTATCTTTCATCAATTGCAGGATGTATTATCTTTTATGTTTCCAGTAATAATTTAAAGCAGAGTAAAAATACATTTTTGGTAATCAAAGACAAAATATCTTATTTGTTTCAAAACTTTGTGTCAAATGAGTTCTGTACACAATATAAAACACTGTATAAAGTATTGTTCAAAGAATGGTAAACAAACATGTGCACGCTCCTCTCTGATAATTTTGTACTATTGTATATTTAAATTTTATGTTTAAACTGGAATTGCCATACCAAGACAACAGCTTTTTTAGTGCAGAAGGCATTGGAAATGCATACCATTCTTTGAAATACCTTTTGTTTACAATATGATTTGTTCTGTTTGACACTTCAAAATAGAATTCAGCTTTAGGTGTTTGGGTTTTGGGGTTTTTTTCTTTAAGAAAATCATCGGTATACCTCACTAGGAAATACTTACTGATGATTCTGGTGCATTTATTCTATTTAAATTTTTTAAAAAATTAACACTGTAATAGCATAAATGGAACTAGAACTATGAAACCCACATGAAAGGAAGCCATTTTTATGTCAAATGCGATGCATATGTAGTCAGTTAATTTCACCGTATGAAACACTTGTCATAGTCCTGTGAATCAAGCTAGTTGTGGTAACAAAATGAAGAGCAATTAACTTCTAATTAATAGTTTGAATTCCACGCTAATAACTGTTTTGTGGCCTCACAGCAGAAAGAGATGATAGAACAGTTAGTATTCATCACAAAAAGGCCAAGAATGAAAATGCAAACCAAAATGCTCTTACTCCCTCAATAGACCTCGAGGTCAGATCTAAGATACTAACAGAGCTCTGAAGAAGCTTAATTTCCATGGGCTTCTCTAAAGTTAGTAGTGGGCTTGGAAGTTGAATGTTTAATATTAACTACACAAGAAATTTCCTTAACTTCCAGCATTTCAGTAGAGTACCTTATGAATCAGGAACTTAAATCTGTAGATATGACTTCCCTCAGGAACGCTAGGGATTTGACCAGATAGTGTTGGAAATGCAGTAGGAGTCTGATCAAAGCCTTTATTTTCTTCTATTGTAATACAAATGTGCTAAATGAATAATTTTCTCTTGTTATATACAAAGGGCTTTTACTTAATTTTCAAAAACAACTGCTGACTGAAGCTACGTAAATTATTATGTCTCTTCAGGGTGATTTCTGACATGATTTTGACTGTATCCAAAACAGAACTGATACCAATGTAACATAGATGTGATGTGGCTCTTCCAGTTTTTAGTATCAAAGGGAAGAGCTTCTTCATATTTTCATAGGGACTGCACACCAATGAAGATGGCAAGTCATGAAGCAGCAAATTAATCAGAAATTTGGCTAGGAGCAAGCTAATTTAATTTCAGTTTATGCTTTGATATTTTCCCTGCTGCAAAACAGAGCAATAAAAGTCAAAACACATACTGAATAAGGTGCCCGAGTTCTGCCTTGTGTGGCTTCAAACTACCTCTAGATGGTTTGGTGCAGAGGGAGAAAATAGTTTAAAGTGTTCTGTGAAAATAACAGGACTTCTTCCAGAAGTGGTTGATCAATCAAAAAATCTGTGACAGATTGGAACAGAGCCTTATAAACAGTAGTATATATATTGCAGTAACATTCTGTGTGAAATAAATTGTCTTTGTGAACAGGTTTGAATATGTCTTTTCCTCTCTTCTGCATTAGTGCTTTGTGTCATATGAAGAACCCCAAAACACAGGCATTTTCATAACATTTTCAGATGGTTGCTTTTCAAACTTGCCCTGTTTGTCCAGTTCACCTCCCATTTTGATTCATTACCATCAAAAACTTCTTGATTTGACTAAACACTAAAACAAGACCAGAAGTTCTTAGATACCTGGCTACCTCTTCTTACAAGAATCTATAGTTCAGAATCAATTTAAGATTGGTTAGTAGAGTATGAGGCAAACATTAGCATTGAATATTAGTTCTAACGTTTTTATTAATGGATAAATTAAAGCTTTTAGGATCTTGAATTCTCTTTAACTTAAAACTGTGCCCAAAGGACTTAAACTGAGCAGCTATGGAACACATTTTACTAAATATTTTTGTGCATGGAAACTCAATTACTCAAGTACGTATATTACATCATAATGTAAAAAGATGTCTGGAAAGACACGTTCAGTGCATTTGTTTGCTGTAACTGCTGTCCCCTATTTACCATCCAAATAGGCTTTTATTTGGAGCAGTCCTAAATCATACTGTCTAAATGGAAGAATAGAATTTTTATTTTGTAACTGAAAACAGTTTAAAGTTGTAAATATTCCTGTGGATATTCATCATTTTTGTATAAATAAATGCACATTATTTGAGTCTGTGTCTTTTTTTTAATATTTTCAGGTTTTATGTATTATGTAATTTGTGTATTTAGTGACTTTCAAACAGCAGAATTTGTTGCCATTACCTGCACATTAGTCTTGCTTTAAAAATCATTCTAAAGAATTAAGGGGGTTAAGTCTATGTGAAGGTCAGATGAAGGGTGTTACATTAATAAATCCTTTTGCAAAATATAGTTCTGCTGTATCAGTTAAAGTATGCCTAAATCATGGCTTCTGTTGGCCTTGGGTCCTGCACTTGGGTTACAATGACTCCAGCAGGCTTGGAGCAGGCAGAGTGTCTGGAAAAGGACCTGGGGGTGCTGGTCAACAGTGGCTGAACATGAGCCGGTGTGTGTGCCCAGGTGGTCAAAAAGGCCAATGGCATCCTGGCCTGTGTCAGCTATAGTGTGGCCAGCAGGACCAGGGCAGTGATTGCCCCCCTGTACTCAGCACTGGTGAGGCCATGCCTTGAGTTCTGTCTCCAGTTCGGGGCCCCTCACTCCAAGAAAGACACTGAAGTGCTGGAGTGTGTCCAGAGAAGGGCAGCAGAGCTGGTGAAGAGACTAGAGCACAAGTCAGATGAGGAGGAGCTGGGGTCGTTTAGCCTGGAGAAAAGGAGGCTCAGGGCAGACCTTACTGTTCTCTTTAAGCACCTGAAAGGAGATTGTAGCCACGTGGTCAGCTTCTTCTCTCAAATAACAAGGAACAGGACAAGAGGAATTGGCTTCAAGTTGCCAAAGGGGAGGCTTAGATTAGATATTAGGAAGAAGAATTCATCCAAAGGGTTGACAAGCACTGCACAGGCTGCCCGGGGAAGTGGAGGACTCACCATCGCTGGAGGTATTTAAAAGATGCGCAGATGTGGCACTTTGGGGCATGATTTAGTGGTAGACTTAGCAGTTGCTGGGCTAAAAGTTGGACACAATGATCTTAGAGGTCTTTTCCAACCTAAATGATTCTTTAAGTATTTTAGCAGGGCATGTAAGGGAGAGATTCTTCTGTCAGGTTAGTTATGCTGCCTCCTTACACTTCTCTGACATATGTTTGAAAGCAGTTTTTTGAAAACTTGCAGTAACAGCAGAAAGGGCTTTGCTTCTCTGCATGTTTTTGATAGGGATGTGTCTCTTCTAATCCTGGCTGACACAGCTACACAGGCATGCCTTCGTGTACAGATCAAGTTTGAACTGGGTCACTTGCTAAGATAAAACCAAAGCATGTTTTACTGGTTACAGTGACATTTCTGCTGTATTGAGGATATCAGAATACTTGGCTTAAATAAGCTTTGGTGCAAATCACTTGGCATTTGTTAAATTAAACTGCACTAAGCTCCATCATTTAGAAAGTGGATGTGCAGCTCAAGCTAGTTTGCGAAGTGACATGTACTATAAATTGAGAGTGCTCCAACATTGGACTCTTAAAGGAATTGCTTAGTAAGTTAATTTTTCTGACTTAAAAATTCTTCACTGAGTTCATTTGCATTTGGTGTTTAGGAATGTCTTTGATCAAAAAGCGAAGTACGACACTTGCAAGTACTGACTGAACTAGTGATCTTGAGCTAGGGTTGATAGATGCAAGTGCAGCTATGGGACTGGGAGTGGGAAGAAAAGAGTGAGGGGACTGACGAGCATGCGCAATTTTATTAATGTTAACACATAAATTTACTTGTATTCTTTGGGGTTTTTTTCCTATCACTGCTGCTCAGATGTTGATGCTTATGTCATCTGATTCAGTAGAAATTGCATTAAATAGTCTAAATGATTTTCAGATCATGAAATTGCACATACAGCCCCAGTGACCTAAATGATCTTGAAGTTGCTGCTGATCTCTGACCGCAGCTAGACCATCTTCACTGAACAGATGAAAGAGGAAGAGAAGAAAGGGTGTATTTAAAATATAAAACTCTTACTTAAAATCAAGGTAATTTAAAATACTTAGCATTAACTAAGTAATTAGCTAACACAACTTTGGTCCAAACAGATGCTGCGACAGAGCCAGACCAGCAGCAAGTTGTTCCTGTGGCACTACCCCAGCAGGAACAGGCACTCATCGGCAGCCAGCCAGGCCATTGCCTCCCCAAGGGCTGTTCAGGGCACTGTTGACATTTAAGGATGGAACTTGCAGATGCCATGCAGGCGGAGCGCAGCTCTTTCAGACACAGCTGGCTGAACTGCAACGGTGATTGCACAAGGCACCGCGTGTGCCTCCATCACGTTGCATGTTTCAAACCCAATCTGCCAGTCTTGCCTATGGATCTGCCCCAGCTGGGAGAGCCCACCAAGCCCCCCAAAGCCAAAAGGCTGTGCTGTCCACTTGTGATGTTCAATGCTGGCATCTTCCCGTTTCCCAGCAGGGAACTGCAGTGGGGGTTTGGAGACTTGTGCTCTCCACTCGATGGGCAGAACATTCAAGAACTGTGTTCAGTTTTGGACCTCTCACTCTAAAAAGGACATTCAGGTGCTGGAACATCCAGAGAAGGGCAACAAGGCTCGCGAAGCATCTCGAAAACATGCCTTATGAGGAACGCCTGAGAGAGCTGGGCTTGTTTAGTCTCAAGAAGAGGAGGCTTAGGGGGGCCCTCACGCTCTCTTAACAACCACCTGAAAGGAGGCTGTACTGAGGTGGGGGATTGGTCTTTTCTGCAGTGAAAAGAACTAGAGGAAATGGCTTTAAGCTGTAACAGGGGCGATTTCGAGATCAGACAAAATCTTTTCTCCGCTGGGGTGGTCGGGCACTGGAACAGGCTGCCCAGGGACGCCGGAGTCACCATGCCTGGAGGTGTTTTAAAGGGCGTCTGGATCTGGCGCTGGGTGATGTGGTTTCGGTGTTACAGTGGCAGCAGTACTGGGTGGACGGCTCGACTGGATGATCTTA
>NW_008238664.1:10414025-10417429 GCF_000691975.1 Corvus brachyrhynchos
TCGGCGCCTCTCCCTTTTCCACCTCCCGAGCCCTGCGACTCAGCATTCCCGGGGGCTCAGCGTGCGCTCCCCCGAACGCCCCCGCCACTCTCTGCCTGCCGATGGCATGAGCCCGCCGGTTCGCTCCTCTTGTATATCCCTGGCGGCTGTCTGCGTTTTTTGGGTTAGGGTGGTATGTCCTGCGCAACACCCGGTATTATTTTTGTGGGGTCAGATGACCCTGTCGCTGTTCCTTATTTTGTCTTGTTGGGTGCGGTATTTCTTCTAAGATGCGGAGTTTGTGGAGTCTTTATTTTCTCTTTGTTGCCATATATTGCTTTAAGTGTAGAAAGCACGGCCGCATGCCCCAGGATGCGCTTACCCTTAGCGCATTGTGGAGGGAATAGAGGAGATGCCATATGTTGTGCAAGCGAACTTAAGCAAGAAAAGAGGGGAAAAAAAGTCTAGATACTGGTTTTACTGCAAGACGAGCGTGTGGACATGATTCTTGAAAACCAAGTTTAGGCATTCATTCTTCTTATGTGAGGTCTCTGATCTGAAGCCACTAATGTCAGCAGAGCAGACTTGGGAAAGTAGTGTAGCAGGCAGAGCTGTGCCCACACCTGTCATGGAAAAATAAGATGGGAAAAAATTAAAATAGTTTTCTGTAGGACAGCTTCCTGATTTTGGAATCAGCGTTATGTAAGTAAAAATAGAAGTATCTGATCGGTGGGAAAACATCACAATTTCTGCGCCAGTTCAGGCAGTGTTCATCTGGTGACTCTTCGTAGTTTTGTATGGCTTTTTCTGAAAATAATTCCATAAATCTTCTCCCCACTCCTTTTAGTCCATGGTTGGCAGTTGTGACATGCAATGTCCAACAGGGAGCATTTAGCCCATACCTTGGTCTTTGCTGTACAGTTTTACTCAGGGGCACTTGTTTGAGGGAAGCCTTAAGATCTGTGAATTGCTTGCCTGCTTCTCTCTGTATCTTTCTCGAGAGGTATTGCCGAACCTCTCTTATCACAGGACTAAGTATTTTCATGTGATGGTGGTCAGCTGTATGTGCGCACGTGTGTGATAATATAAGGAAGGTGGCTGAGGTCACCCGGAGGGGTTTGCAGTCCTCAGTTGCTTCTGCACTTCCTACGCTGCTCTGAATGGTTTGACACCACTTGCTAAGTCTGCTGCATTCTGCAAGAACAAATCAAGGTGCTTATTACAGAAAGAAGCTCACAGTAGATAAATTAACTAGCTTTAACTTTTCTCCTCGATTCTTAACAATATTTCTGGTTTTCTTACTGGTTGTGTTTTCTTGTGAAATGTACTCTTGAAGGGAACAAGTTTCATGGAAGTTCTGATCTCTTTAGGGATAGTCATATCCTAGGTTAGATTGTGGGATAGGAGGAGAGATTGTTTTTTCGTTTGGAGTTTTTATGTTTCTGGTGCTTTTTTAAAGTCTACCTTAATTTTTCTGTTTAAGGTTCTTAGCCTGTGAAGAGAAGGCCCTAAGCAACATACAACTCTGAGGCTGATGTTGTTTTGGGGGAAAAGGGTTGAACCAGATGACCTCCAGAAGTACCCTTCGACATGAATTATTTCATTATTATGTTCTGTTATTAAAGGTCAGGGGGAGCAGACAGGAGTACAGGAAACCAAAACCAAACAAAAGCCCAGTGATATTGTAGTGTTCAAGTTAAATAACTCACATGTGAAATACCGCTACAGAATGCTTGTAGCTAATGTGCTAGTCCAGTGAGAACTGACTTTCATCTATGATGTGAAATCTCGTATTTACAATAGGTAGATTAGTTTGTTCCCTGTGCTTATAGTCAATTTTTGCTTTAATTTATCATATGCTTATTGTGTTATGTAATTAAAGTTTGTGCAGCCAGTGAATTTGCTGGAGTTGCTGTAGAATTTGTGAAGCAAAGCAGTCTACCTAAAGAAAGTAATTTGTGTCTAATGTTTGAGTCAAAAAAACCCTGAAAAAAAGCAGTACCCCTTGCTTAAATAAGGAGCTTGACTGTGTGTAAGGACTAGAGTGGTGTCACATCTAAACTTGTCCATGTTTGTTGTGCTGGTGGACGAAGTGTGGCTCTCAGCTGGCAAGTGCTGCGGCTGGTACAGGGTCTGTGTGTCTGTCCTGCTTCAGCAGCCATCCTGGCTTAAGCACTTTTAACAGTGACCTTTGCTAACCTGAGTTGTTTTGGCTGATGTAGATCAGGGAGCTCTCGGGCCTGTGGTGGGTTTAACATCCCCTGTGAAGAAGCAGTAACCTGCTGAGGAGGGTGTGGGGCCACAGGCTCTGCTGGCACAGCTCTCTGCTTTTTGTCACACACAGGCTGCAGCGTGCAACCAACAGTGACCATCGGGGGAAACTAAACTGTACCTGGGTTACTTTCTGGTAAAGCTTTTACTTTTTTTTTTTTTTCCCTCAGTGGTGTTCCAAGTTGCTTTTAGCTCTTTAAACTTGTGCCTGTACATTATTGGCATAACGTAACCTGCTGCAAAACAGAATTATATCAGTAGAATTTTATGGATAAAACTGCAAAGGTACAGTTAATTAAATTCGTACTCTTGTGTATGCATACCTGTCCATATTTTTACACTTCAGTCATCAGCTTTTAATTCACAAGATTACTGCATTACTTGCCAAAATCTTAAATCAACAAAGGATTTAATTTTTGTAAAACCAAACTCTTTAAAATTCCAGTTCTCTGAGACTGGAAGATGGCTTGTGCTCTCTGAGTCCTGTATATCTTACGATGCAGTGCTGCAGATTTTGTAAGGAAATACAGTCCTTCCTGAAAATCATTGTCTAAGAACTGCCTTTCTGTATCAATATTTAGATTAATTTTGTTGACTTTGCCAGGCCTTCTCTAAAAGGCTGTTTAAATTTGTTTAATTTAATTTACTATTGTTCAACTTGGTAGTAAGCCAGGCTGGACTAAGCTCAGTATTTGAATGCCTTTGTTGGAAGTTAAAGTGGAAATTTGAAAAACGTAAACCACCAAAAAAAGTAAAGCCAAACCCTCTGCTATTGTCATATTTGCTCTAATAAATGGTTGTTTCATTCCAAATAAGTTGAGGTTGCTGTTTATAATTTAGCAGTAACTTTGTGGTGTGAGAACTACCCATTTATTGTAGTAATGTTTCCTTTGAAGTATTAGCAGGACAATGTGTCAACATGGCTCTTAATTTGACTTAATATGAAGATTTTTTCAGAGTGCTTTTCACATGTTCATAAGAATTCAAAAAATCCCAAACCCAACAAAAAAAAATTCGTAAACACACACCCACACCCTCTTAGCAAAATCTAATCCAGTGTAGTGGATAACAAAGGAAAAAACCAGGGAATCACAAAATGACTTGGGTTGGGAAGGGGACATAAAGGTCACCTAGTTCCAACGACCCTGCCATGG
>NW_008238664.1:10417474-10447312 GCF_000691975.1 Corvus brachyrhynchos
AAACCTGGCCTTCAGTGCTTGCAGGGATGGGGCATCCGCAGCTTCTCTGGGCAGCCTGTTCCAGTGCCTCACCACCCTCACAGTAAAGAATTTCTTAATATCTGATCTAACCCTGCTCTTTTTCAGTTTGAAGCCATTGCCCATTGTCCTGTCACTACATACCCTTGTAAAAAGTCCCTCTCTGTCTTTCTTGTAGGCTCCCTTCAGGTACTGGAAGGCTGCAATTAGGTCACCCTAAGCCTTCTGTTTTCCAAGCTGAGCAGTCCTAATTCTCTCAGCCTTTCATGGTAGGAGAGCTGCTCCATCTCTCCGGTCGTCTTGGTTGCCTCCTCTGGACTTGCTCCAACAGGTCCATGTCCTTCCTGTGGTGGATACCCCAGAGCTGGATGCAGTGTTCCAGGTGGGGTCTCACCAGAGCAGAGCAGAGGGGCAGGATCCTCTCCCTCAACCTGCTGGCCACGCTGCTTTGGATGCAGCCCCAGGACACGTTTGGTTTCTGGGCTGCCAGTGCACATTGCTGTGTGTAGCCTTCCATCCACGAGCCCTTGGCAGGGCTGCTCTTGATCAGTTCATCCCCCAGAATATTTTATATGGGACAGTATCAACAGAAATTTAGTGGAAGGGTATGTGGGAAACTCAGTTTTGTTGTGTGGAGGTTTTGTTTGTATGTTTGTGGTTTTTGTTTTGTTGTGCTTTTTTTTTTTTTTTTAAATCTTTTGGAAGCTTCCATGGATATGCAGATGTGCAAGTTTGTAAGGGTTATGTTATTAGTGGTACTGTTGAGGAGGTTTGCTGATTTCTGTAGAGTACCTTCATGTATCAACTACCTCATCTGTGGCTGTAATTCAGTGAATACTCCAAACGGTCACCTTGCATAACACCTGTATAGGTAATTTGGCAGTATAGATAAGCTGTTGTAACATTGTGGGCTTTTTTCCAAAAAGGAAGTGATCTTGATTCTGCTTCTACTTGTTTTTCCTGTGTTATGTGTAACAATTGTTAGGTGCAAGGTGAATAAAGTCAGAAGATGAGTTTACAGCTATACAGCTGTGAAGGCAGACTGGAACAAAGCCAGCAGTGGGGCTACTGCTCATGAAATACTGTAATTATACCATAGAGGGTGTACTGCCTCAACGTGTTCACAAAGAAGGCTTTGCACTTGCCGTGCTGTGTTAGTGTGATCTTTCTGGGCCGGCTAGAATGGACCCAGCTGAACCTAATCCAGTGAATGGGGAAGTTTTCAGTCAGATGAGCTTCCTGGTCGTGGTTCATGGTGCAGCTTCAGCTCTGGTGCAGGGCACCAGTTTGGGGGTTTTTTCTCATTTTTTTCCTTTTGCAGGCTTCAGGTGGAGATGCAGCTATGGCTGGCATTACACAGGGCAGGTTGACCTGATTAAATGGCTGTCTCCTTATCTAGCTCTGGCACGTAGCCAGTGCTCCTGCGAGTAGACTCTGCTTGCAGGCAGCCCCCTTGCCTTTCCTCCTCCTTCCTTTCCCAGTTGGTTGTGGGACTAATGAGCTAAGTCAGCTCACCTGTAGCTGATGGGGCAGGTTCTAGAGATACCATGATAAAAGAAGCAGAAGACAAGGCTTAAAAGTGGGACTATGTCTTTGGTGGCCCAAACTGTAAAAATGATTTGTTGGTCATCTGAAAAATTGTCCTAGTGATTCTGTTTCCTCATGTTTCCTCCCACTGTAGCACATGCTTACAAGAAAAGGTAGTGAGAGCACTGATTTTAAATTAATTGCACAGGCATGCCTGCAAATGCATCTTTCTGTATTGCTGTGTGACTTTTAATTACTCCGTTATGCTTTTGCAAGCATCTCATTTTCCCTCGCTTGCCTGCGGGTCCAGCTGCTTCAGTTTCCTGTTGATACTTGTCTCATATATATGCACTGTCTAAACCTTGATCTCATGCGAATTTAAAAAACAGTATGTAACTCGGTGTCAAGGGTCACATAAATATTCCTCAATTCATTGATAAAGAGAATCTTACTGCTTTAAGTCTACCAGCTGGTCTGCCCTCTTGAACAACGTGGTTTATAGAACAATAATCCAAGAACAGCTCATTTAGCTTGCCATGTTCATTGAGCTTTTCCTGTATGAAGCACTGAGCACAGTAGCATCATTTGTTTCACAAATGTATTTGGATTCCTTGGCTTAATTTATTATCTATAAAGCATTGCAGAAAACTGCTCTAAAGTATGAAGAGATCTTGGGTGGTTCTCTAATTTTTTTAAGCACTAACTCAGACACGTTTAATCATAGAGGGATTGTTAAGTGCATTCTATTTTATGTGTAGGAGTTTATTAAAGAAGTTTGGCATAGGCTATGCTGAATTCTTAATTAGTATATGATTAGTTTGATAATGGAAATTAGGACTAGTTTCCATTTTAAGGTACAGAGCGCCTGTAAGCCCAATGTGATGACCTGAGCTAAAATCCTTAGCTGACTTTAAGGTGTACTGAAATCATACTGAAGCAGTATGACTACAGGGAGAGATTAAGTTTCTTCTTTTCCAGTTAGCTTTCTGTTATATGAACTTTTTGAGCTTTCCTAAAAAGTCATGTTGACCTTCCCGTATTTGTCCTTACTGTGTGGCGTGGTTTAACCCCAGGCAGCCACTTCCTCGCTCCCCTACCAGTGGGACTGGGGAGGGAATCAGAAGGGTAAAAGTTGAAAAACTCGTGGGTTGAGGTAAGGCCAGTTCAAAAAAAAGCGAAAGCCTCACACACAAGCAAAGCAAAACAAAGAGTTAATTCACTGTATCCCATTGACAGGCAAGTGTTCAGCCATCTCCAGGGCAGGTAGCTGGCTGAATATCCAAGGTGATGGCAGGATGCCATCACGTGTAATGGTTATTTGGGAAGGTAAATGCCATCACTCTGTCTCCTTCTTCTTCCTTCTTCCATTTTTATGTACTGAACATGGTGTCATATGGTATCGAATATACCTTTGGTCATCTGTCCTGGCTGTATCTGCCACCCACCTCCCATGCACCCCCAATTTCCTCACCAACATGGCAGCACAAAAAGTAGAAAAGGTCTTGGCTATGTGTAAACACTCCTCAGAAATAACAAAAATATCTCTGTATTATCAACCCTGTGTTCGGGACAAATCCAAAACACAGCTCCATACCAGCTACTGCAAAGAAAATTAACTCTCTCCCGGCCAAAACCAGCACACTGATAAAAGAACAAAAAGCAAAGTTCACAGTAACTTCTGCAGTCATAACTAGTTAATGTACCTGTACTTCTAAAGTATCTAGAACATACTTGTGTAACTTCGTTGGTTTAACAGGTTAATTTAATCTGGAAAGACCCCTGTATTAAGACACATTCCATACATAGTAATTGGCATGAATAATGATTCTTCTATGCATACAAAGTCAAACTGGTTTAACAGTGCCAGCAGGGTAGGGTAAACTACAAAAATTTTACAAATACTGTTTTTGTACCAGTAAAACTGGTCAGGGGTATGACACTTTTTTCCAAAGTAAACTGAAGATCTTTGGAATGGACATAATTTTCTCATGTTGTATCTTCATGCTGATGTGGTTTGTTCTTACTCATTTAAAGGGTATTACGCCAGAATCAAGGCACTTGATAGTGGGGCAGCTATACTAACGCTGTAATATAATAAAATGAGAGATGTTTACCATTTATATCAAATTGAGCATCCAAACATAAAGAAACATACTTCTGCTACTACTTTTAAAGTCCTTAGTCTACACTGGTGTAATATTAAAAAATGCTATTAATAGGAACCTCCTACTAGGACAATTAAAGTTGTATAACTTTTGTCCCTGAAGAAGGGTAAGTTAAACAGTGATGTCTTCTGGGTATAACTTAACTGTACTAGTGGAGAGGTTAGTGCTTCTAACTACCAACCCTCAAAACTGCTGTCTGCTCTCATGGGAATGTTTTGTGACCCATTTCAGTTGAAGTAAGCCTGAAATACTTTAAAAAGTAAGTATTTAATACGTTTTTTTGATGGAAACATTGAGAAAACTCTGGCATATAAAAGCTGAGGAAGAAGTAGAGAGGATGGGTTTAATTGGTGCAAGCTAATGAAAGTTTTCCACTGCTGTGGTGGCCTACAGAGTGCTTATCTAAAGTAGCAGTGGAACACCATTGGACTTGATGATGCCAGATTCACCACCACCCAGTTTACACTAACTGAGGATAGTGATGCATTTAAAAATAATTCTGAGTCTTGCCAAGAAGGCTCACTAACTCATTTACCAGGAGCATAAATTAACAATATGTAACTTACAGACAAAAATATTTTGGTAGCATTTTGAGTCTGAAGATTGAAGAGAGAAGCAATAAATGCATTTTAATGCATTTAAGAGGAAGTCTAATGCCTGCCTTCTGTCAAAATGCCTGCTTTTAGATGCTGCTTCTAGTGGATGGAGGGATTGAGCTTTTCTAAGGAAAAGAGGAGCGTATATAATTCTGTTTCTGGTTTTTTTTTTTCAAGTGTTTTTGAAATAGCTTCATTTTTTATTTAATTATGTGGCAAGTAATGCTGTGAAACACTCAAGAAATAAATTTGAGAACAAGTGTAGTGATTATCCTTGTAAAGCAGGTCTAATCAGTGTGAGTACAGATGCTGATATTTGTGTTACTCCGTAGCTAGAGCAACAGAAACAGAATGTTTCTGTGCTGGGTATCTTCTGAGAAGGGGATTTTTCCCTGGCCTCAGAAATTTACCACTAATAAGAAAATATGCAAAGGGATCATCACAGACTAAGGGAATACAAGGGTGCCAAACTAGAATGTATTGTACATTTGCAGAGGCAGCAGTTTAATCATGTTGACAGTCTTAATGTTGTTAACTTGACATAGTTGTCAGCAACACATCCTTTTTAAGGAAAATTTTAGAAAGGTTATGTTTGTTTTGTAGTTTTAGAGTGTTTCAGATCTTAATGGAAGATCTGCAAAAAGTTGTAGAAGGAGTAAGAGCTTATGCTGTGACGGTATCAGTAACTAAATGGCCATGGGACGAAGCACTTTTTACCACTGCGTTTTTCAGAAATTTTGTGGTAAAAGTAAAGGCAAGGATCTTAGTCTGATGTGAAAAAGGGAAACCAGTAGAGCAATTGAGCTTGTTTTAAGCAGCATAAGCTTGCTGGTTGAAACAGCAGCAGTTGAAAATAATTTTTGCAAGAGCGTTCAAAGTGAGATATAAATGAGGTAAAAATTATTTGGGCAATGTTTGTAAATAACATAGTGCTTGATGTGTTGGCAGAAGCCTTGGCTCTCCTTTCTTGCTTGTAGTCCTAATATAACTAATATTACAGTTTTTTTAACTGTTGGACATTATAAATAAGATCCTGAAAGTATATGCAGGTTTTTTTACATTGTGGTCTCTGGTCTTGCAGAATTCCAGGTTTCATCCTTTCAATGTTTTAGATAACTTTAGAAAGGAAATATAAATGTGATTAGCAGTCTTAAGCATCTGAATAAAGTTTGGTTTCTATTGGTTTGTTTCATTCATTTTGAAAGGAGAACAGAGTATTCTAAGGAAGAATCTGCCAATTAATTGACTCAGTCTACTTCTTTCCTATACTAGCAATAAACATTTCTCATATATGGCCTCATGTGTCCTTTGAAGGTGTATAGCATGGTTTTGACAAGCATGGAAAAGAGCATTTCTGAAATCAGGAAGATTCACATTAGATGAGAACACCTTGAAGATCACTTCTGGTTATTGAAGATCAAAACTCAGGCCGATGATACTTAGAATCATTAAGGTTGAAAAAAGATCGAGTCCAGCTGTTAACCCAGCACAGCTGTGGTTGCCACTAAGCCCAGTGCCACACACACATGCATTTTGAACACTTCCAGGGATCGCAATTCCACCATGTCCTGGGCAGTTTGCGCCAATGCCCGACCAGCCTTTCAGTGAAGAAACTTTTCCTAGGATCTAATCTAAACCTCCCGTGGTGCAACTTCACTCCTTTCAGGTGCTCGTAAAGAGCAATAACTTTCCCCCATGCCTCCTTTTCTCCAGGCTGAACACCCCCACATCCCTCAGCTGCTCCTCATCAGACTTGTGCTCCAGACCTTTCACCAGTGCCGTTGCCCTTCTCTAGACATGCTCCAGCACCTCAGAGTCTTTATTGTAGTCAGGGGCCCAGAACTGAACGCGGCATTTGAGGCATGGCCTCACCGCGGCCGAGTACAGGGGGACGGTCACTGCCCTGGTCCTGCTGGATTATTGCTGATACAGGCCAGGATGCCACTGGCCATTTTGGCCATCTGTGCACACGCTGGCTCATGTTCAGGTGCTGTTGACCAGCACCCCCAGGCCGCAGCCCATTGATCCAGCCTGTCCAGATCCCTCTGCAGAGCCTTCCTACCTTCCAGCAGTTCAGCACTCCTGCCCAGCTTAGCATTATCTGCGAACTTACCAAGGGTGCCCAGATCAGTGATAAATATACTAGACAGGGTTGACTCCAGTACTGAGCCCTGGGGAACACCGCTGTGAGTGGCCACCAACTGGATATAGCTCCATTTGCCACCACTCTGGACCCAGCCAGCCAGCCAGTTTCCTACCCAGGGAACAGCACACCTGTTCAAGCCATGGGCCGCCTGTTTGTCCAGTAGAGTGCTGTGGAAGATGGTGTCAGAGGCTTTCCTAAACTCTGGGTAGACCACATCCATGGCCTTTCCCTCATCCCCCAAGAGCTTTTCTTTGCTGGGAAATGAAGGTTATAAGGTGTTTAGGGAACATTTCTCAATTTCAGGTAGCTTTTAGTTTAGAATATATTTATCATTTCTTGTGAAACTATTCAGCTTCTGAGAATGTTGGCTGGAGCAACTCAGGAAAATAAGCTTTTAAAAACATTAAAAATGTGCTAAATTTTAAAATTTACATAATAGAAGAAAAACAGCTGAAGCTTTTTTTTCTGCTTAATTCCTTGCAGGGATGTCTAAAGAGTGATTAAGCATACCTGATGTGAAGTCTAACACAGATACCCTAGGTAAGCAAAACATGAACTACAAAACCTTTTACAGCTGTACCAAAGTTAGCTGAGAATTTGTAGGTAGTTCTCCTTGACCTGTCCTGCTCCCCTGTCCCCAGAGCAAGATGCACAGCTTAGCACATAGCTGCTCCTCAGAGAGGTGACCTTGCTTCTTCAGTGACTCTGGGCTTGTCTGACTCTAGAGTGAGCTGCATCAGGCAGCTCTCTGGGCCAAAAGCAAAGAGTATGGTTTCATGGTGCAGTTCAACTGAATTATCAGCTTCCTCGCCAGCAACAACAGAAATGGAGGTTTGCCTCCTCCTTAAATCTTCCTTCTTTTCTTCCCTCTCTTGACTTATAACAACATGTTCTCCCTTTTGTCTGCCATAGAATGAATCTGACTGCAAAAGAAATCAGTTCAGTGTGCTTACCTAGATGATTGGTGCATTTCTGCCAGCTGAGTTTTCTGTCCTTTTAGTGAGTTAAATTTTCTACTGTGTGGTCAAGACCATCCCAGCTTGGTCAGGGCAAGCAGGACCTCCTTCCTGGGGGTGAGCTGTAAATTCTGTTCAAATTGCTTTTGAAACTATTCCTTGACTCTGCAAGTAAGAAAGAGGTTTCTGCCAGTTCAGTTGCTTGAACTGACTTTTCAGAGCATGAAGAGATGAAATTATAAAAATGGAAATGGGATAGGAATGCCTGTTGCAGCTCTCCATTTCAGTAGTTGATCTGCAACATGAAATGCTGTCTAAAAGCGTATAATTGAAATACTGAAGGTGCTTTTTTTCACTGTTATGCATGCTCTTCAGAGCAAAGTTGCATGGTTTATTGGAGGTGGTTTCAATTAAGATATTTTAGTACAGCGTACTGGTGTTACAAATACTGTTTTTTTCAGTGCCCTTTGGTTTAGGGATCGCTGAGTTAAATAAAGCAACAACACACAAGAGAACATACTTCTGAATGTTTATTTAAATTGAAAGTGCAGGTGTCAAAATATAAAACACCATGTGATTAATATGTAAATTCTTGTCAATAATTGTGAGTACATTCGTTTTCCATTGTGTGCGTGCCTCATGAGCTCAAACTCAGATGATTTGTCTAGCTTTGACAGCTGGTTCTGCATCCATAGGTTGAATCTCCTTGTGCTTATTCCAGACAGCATGAAGAGGTAGGACAGGATCAAACTTTTCTCCAGATTCCTCTTCATCATAAGAGTTCAGTCTTGTTTGTGTACTTGAGGTCCTATGCTCGTGCAAGTGTAGTTCAAATGAGTCTCTTTTAGATAAGTTTCAGAAATTCACTGCTAATGGTTTATGCCTCTCTGAGAGGTACTTTCCCTATGACTGGTGCATCATAGTTGAATACATATGTATTCCTTCACTGCTTTACTCCGAGGTAAAACACGTCAGTTTAAATCACTTTCAGTTTTCAAGCTAAGTTGTTTTACTAATACATCTCGACTGTGAGGGCAGTTGCATCTGATGTAGGAGAACTAACTAGCTGGTGCAAATTAATTCCTCAAAGCCATTTTTTGTTATTTTGTAATGAAGTAGCACTCATTTCTGGCACTGTATATATAAACAGTGCAATATTTTGTTACTAGTATTTTATTTAAAAGAAGAAAACATGGATAAGACACATTGCCTATCTTGAAAATTTCAAGTGCTCTTTGAATAGTGATTGTGCTGCAGCTCACTGGATGCAGAAGTGGGCTGATAGAATGCTCATGGAAGGTTGCTGATACTGGATCTTCCTAGGAGATAATGCTTTTCAGCATAAGCTTTAGAATCATATCTCTATATGCATGTCTGTCATCTTTTGTCCTAATTTAACTAATAATGCAGTGTGCTAGTAAGTGATTAAGAATGGTGTACAGTGCCCAAATATTTCTGTATTTCCCCTTTCGCACATTAATTAGGTTTTAGTATACCATTGGGCACACCTCCAAGGCCTGCAGTTCTTGTGCTAGTTGAGAAAGATTTCTCTTTCCAACTTTAAGAGCAGAAATAGCTTGAGTTAAATTTGATTTAAAAATTAGTTAAATGTTTTATTTGCATGGCTCATTGGGGGGGTTTAGAGATTCACTGAGGCGGTGGTAATTCCTAGGAGTTCCAGAGAAGTTAAAGAATGAAAACCAGTATTAGTGTGAGAGTACTGTCTTTGTTCATACAAGAAGTAGGTATTGCAGTGCTTTTAATTAGCTTTTGTCAGTAAAATTGTTTATATGGTGCTTCATAATTTGTGAATGTTCCTTTAAAGTACTGTCTAGTGAATATTTGTATATCAGTAATATAATACATGCCTTGCCAAATAAACAAGGCATGCATCTGAATCCTTTATACTGCATTCATGTAGTAGGGTCTGTTAAATCCCACAAAATTCTTCTCATGAAGATTTGGGCTTATGCTGTAACTACAGTGGTGATAACGAAACAGCATCTTTTTTTTTAAACACGTATTTTCTGTGTCCCAAGTACTGCCTCCTGTTAGTTACGAAATTGACCTTCGGGCACTCCTGTTAATACTAAAAAAATCTTAAAGAGTTCAGAAGAGGTTAGATTTGCCCCTCTTGATTTGCATTAACAAAACTGTCTGTGTTCCAGTTTTTTAAGATGTTAAATATGTCCCTACTGATGTCATGGTCAGTAGAAGACTTCTGTTCTCACAGTGATTTTACTGCTTGTTGGAAAAGCAGAAGCGGAAAAATAGGAAGTCTTTGTGTGAGTTATTCAAATAAAACAATACAAAGTTTTCAAATAGCAAATTAATTATTTTTATAGAATTAATTTTATGTATAATCAAACTTTAAATTTTGCAGGGATGTCATCTTCATAAAACTGTGAACGCACTTATGTGAACTATATTTTCCCCAAGATATTTTTACTTTTGAAACTACAGATGTTAAGCATCTTCTTTCCTTTCTTTGACAGGAAATTCTGGTGATTAGAGATCATGGCAACCATAGAGGAACTGGCCCATCAAATTTTTGAACAGCAAATGGGAGAGGTACATAAATTTTGAGTCCTATTTAAGAGAAATTGAATAATAAAATATACAGACTGATATGTAAAAACCAAAATTAGCAGAGAAAATTTTTAGTACAGACAAGACTTCTGGACACTTCCCTCGGAAGGCAGAAAAACTTACTATGTCCATTTTAAAGTTATGCTGCAAAGTCTTTTTTGCCAAAGTCCACCCTACAGAAATTAAGAAAAATCTAGCAGTGTTTCCAGTAAGTCAGTAGCTGTTCAGCTCTGCTTTTTGGGCCTGTAGTGGTTTTCAGAGAGCCATCTGGTTGTGTAATTGTTTTACTCACTTTTAGTTACAAAAGTCAGGACACAGCTTTTACTTTACAACTATGCAATTCATTTGTCAGTTTTGTTTTCACTATTAAAGTTTTATCACGTTCTTCGCTTTCAGATATATATGCTTGCTATGTGTCAAAAGAAAGACTGAACTGTTTCTACAGATTTCTAGTTTCAATTTTTGTGACCTGTGTGCAGAATCTGTGTACTGCAGCCAGAGAACTGCCACAGATGCACAGATAGTTTGAGAGTGTGGATATGAGTATACATAGTTATCTAGAAAGTTTCAGCATAGCATAGAATATTTAAAATTAGCACCCTTTTAAATTAGATAGAGGCAGTAATTTATTTATCTTAAATATATGTTATATTTTAGCTTGAAATATCCACTCTTGCTTTCTTGTCTAGACACAGACTTCTCAAGTAATTTTATTTCCTCTCAGCCTTGATTTCAGATGGAAAAGTTGGAGTGAGGGATGGGGTGGTTAATTCTATTCTGAATAAATTCTCACAGCTTTTATTTTGTAGCATCTGAGTGTTGCTACGGCTATCTCAAAAGGACTTAAGTGATTTATGGGATGTATGAGGTTTTCTTTTTATTACTTGTCCTCTTTATTAGATGAGAACACCTGTTTAATGCAGTTTTGTTTTGGGACTGTAATTCTTTGTTGAGGTCTAAATAGGGCTGTATTTCCTGTTTAAATTTGTCTCTTTTTGACAGCACAAGGCTAGTCAAAGCTAGCTGAAGTGTACATTCCACTCAGAGGATGGTGTGATGATGGTGTTTAGCCTCTGTGGGGGTTGTTTCTCAATTTCATAATGTGATTCAAGGAGGCACTGAGCTAACTTAATATCTCAGTAACATGGGAGAGAGAGGGTCCTTTTTCTGTTTCTTTCCTTATTAATTTTCCCAACAACAGAAAGCTAATAACCCAGCCAAAACAATTGGGAGATTTTCTGCTGGATTAGCATTGATTAGGGTCTGAGAAGGCTCCAATGAGTACCAGAGCCAGCACAAAGGAGATGGCTGGTAGCCAAAGGAAGGCAGGGGAGAAAACAGACAGAGTGAAGGTGCAGTGCTGCAGAGAGCTATTGGCTGTTCCTGTTCATGGTGAAATCACAGCTCTACAGTTTTCAAGGCTGTTTTGTCAGCAGTGTAGATTAGGATTTGTCCTTTCACAAGGTTTTACTGTGTCTGAGATGGTCACACCGTATTTGGGAGCAGTGCAGCTTAAGCATTCCCCAATCCTCACTTAGCTACTTATTCTCATGCTATGCTAGTCTTGCTCATGTAAGCTCTCTGTGTCATCATGTGGTGGACAAAACTAGGAAAAAAAGTAAATTACAGCGTAGTGGAGGAAGGTCATCTCCCTCTTGGTTGTGATCAGTGTCCTTATTTTGTCCAGGTTGCAGTCCAACCAGGCACATGGTTGGAAGGACTGAAAAGCATCCCCAAGGGCAGTGCAAGCTGGGACTCCTTTAGCCAAAATTACTGTCAAAGGTGCATGCCATGCATGAGTGTGCTGCCTGAAAGGTGGAGTCAGCAAGGAAAGCAGTCTCACAGGGGCCTTCATGCAATAACTTATGTTCCTGCCTACCTGCAGGCTGTTATTGCCTGGTGGCATTCCTAATCACCGTAAGCACTGAAAAATCATAGTTTAACATCTAGAGAACTTCAGCAGTATTTTTGCTAGCATTTATAATTCTCTTGAATGTTGAAGTAGTTTTAATTGAATTTACAAGAAAAATTTACATGAGTAGAACCTGAAAGGAAAAAGACTTGAAAGGAGAAGGTGTTCCAGTATGGAGGAGAATGGAAAATGCTTCTGTGTCTCATCGAAATAATGGTCAGAAGTCTTTTGTGACATAGAGTTTGATTTCTTTTTAATATTAATTGTTGTTCATGAAGGATTTTAAATCACAAAATTATTGCAACAATTTTACAATGGTGTTCACAAATGTGTTTTTGTTGATTTAGGACTTTTTGCATAAAAGCAAAACATTAAAGCAAAATATAACCCTTTCCATATGGGTACTGTGCAGTGATTATCGTTTCTCGGACTCTGCCGTCTCCTAGTCATCTTTTGCTCTGTGTGAGATAATTCCTATCTCTACATCAAGATCACATTTCCTGATTCCTGTGGGGAAGCTACCTGCCAAGAGCCTGTAGCATTCTTCTTTCTTTAATCTGTGGCTGGGAACACTGAGTATATGGTGGTTCATTTCCACAGTCCTGCCAGTTTACTGTAACAGAGGAAAGCTACATAGTTGTCGAAACAGTCTGTCACACACATAATATAAAATACAATTTTTAACAAATTTTGCAATTACTCTTACTTGCAATAAAAAACTTGTATTCTGCATAGAAGCAAAAATGTCAAGCTGATATTTTGTGGGGTTAAAGAGCAGTTTTACCTTACACAGCGTGGATCATGACATTTTAAGGGAGCAAATGTAAAGCAATTCTGTAATACATAGCTTATTTTGTAAAGCAAAGATAAATGCACATAGAACTCTAATCACTTCTGAATCACCACGTGTACCTGTCATTTTGAAAGGCTGATGCAGAATTTTAGTGCTTGAAAGTACCTCTCTTGAACTGAAAACGCTGCTGTGTAATGAGCAGTTTTTTGTTCTTTACTTAAGCAAAGAAGTGGATGAATTGTTTAAAAGTACTTGTACTCAGAAAAATCGGGTATTTTTAGAAAGCAGTGTCCAGAAATGGCTTGGGCAGTAGTTTGACAAGCATTTCTTTTGGTGGTGCTGGCAGCTTAAGCAATCTCCCCAGCAGCTTAACCTCTCTCATTTGCTCTGATGCATCTGCTTCTGAGCATTGTGGAGATCTGGACTGAGGGTTTGATCTGTGCTAATAATAGCCTTTGTTTGTCTGTTTGCTGGGCTGCTTTTCAACCTGCATCAGTGTCCTATTCCTGATTACGGAATGACTAATCAGAGAGTTTTACCTACCAAACTGAGGGGAAAGGAGCAAGTAGATTATGAGACTGCTACCAAAAGTAACACCTTTTTGGGCAAAATTTCAAAATCAATGTAGGCTGATAGGAGCTTGTATTTCTGCTGTAAGACGAAGTCTTACCCACCACCCCTCTCATACTGACTCCAGCTGCATGTTCTGACCTTCTTTTGTCTGCTGGTACTAGCATTTAGATGATGGTATGGTTGCAAAATCAGGAAGCTAGCCCAGGAGGACCAAAAAACCCTCACAACCTGTTACGAAACAGTAACTTTACTGCAATATACATAGATATTCTCTGTATTAATTGGGAGGGGCAGAGGGGGAATCAGGTGCAGAGGAGTATTTGTATAATGGTGTAAATACTGGGAATTATTATTAATATAGATTTGCAGGATGTTGCAGGCAGTTTGTGAACTGCAAAAATGTTCTGGAGTTACCTGGGAATTTAAGACAAAAATTTCAATTTGAAGGCATCTGTAAACTCTGTTAAGACAAATTCTCTTTGTGCTGCAAAAAATCTGACCTTTCTGATCAAGCTGCTACAAATGGCAGTTCTCCTTAATTTTTATTGACAGGTAATGTAGTGAATAATACCTTCCCCCATATGCTGTTGCCTGTAGGATGTGAAGAATTTTAAAAATATTGATAATTGTTAAAACACTTCCATGAATTGTATCTAAGAGCATTCACACAGAGATTTTAATATGATACACTGCTTGCCAACTTCATGCAATTTATTAGTTTTGTCTACCTTTGTTAATAGTTCCTCAGTATAGAATTCTTTAAAAGAAAAACAGAATTGAAACTGCCAATTGTTGAGTTTCCATACAAGAAAACCTTCTGTCATTTCAAGCAAGCCATTAAAGTACATTTAGTGCAAACATAGCACAGCTGTGATGATAGATATTGTGTCTCATGAACATCAACAGTGGTAAATATTCAGTTGGATTGACATACATGGACTTGTCGACAATTAATCACTTTACTTAAAGTGTTTGTAAATTTCACATTGGAAGGTATTTCAGAATGGGTTTAAAGGCAAATTTTCTAATTAGAAAAATTAAGGTGTTGAATTAGATTACAAGCATTTGCATTCTTTATAGAATAAGAGTGTCAGACTTTCCATGGCCTTGTTCAGAGAAACCATAAGGTTTAATCCATTAAGGTAGTGGATCCATTAAAATAGTATATCCATTGTCAGTCCATTACATTTGTTTCTTCTTTCTAGGTTACACATTCCCAGGAAGCTGTTACACAAACACTAATGGATGGGACACCACAACGAATACAGATCGTCCCTGCAGATTCAGGCCTCTCTTTATCACAGCGTATACAGGTATGCTTCACCTGATGCATTTTAGAAGCAGAGATGAGCTATTTGCTTCTGCCAGTTTTCACATGCAATTCTTTTTTGTTCGCATCATGTTACTTGCTTTCATGTAAATATTCAGCCTTGGATGGCAGAGACCCTTTCTATATGAACAGGAATAAAACATCATTCCAATCTTCCCTTTCTTTTTTCCTTTTTTTTTTTCCTCATAAGAATTTTCCCATTACAAAAATACTAAATCACTGAACAGAAAAAAACTTTTGGCAATACTGTAATGAAATGATTCCTTGAAAGCTGGATATTTTGTAGATCTGGTAGTTCAACTAAGTTGGAGGATTTCTTCATTTTGGAGCAGAAGCAGGGAGTGAAATACTGCATTGTAACTTTGAAGTCATGAAAAAGTGCAGGGAAACTTAATGTCTGAGAAGGATACTGGTTTTTGATTGTCCCAACCCATGTTGTATGTCTTGGTATTATAATCCATAGCCTTCCCAGGTAATAATCTCCAGTTGAAGTGAGGATATGAAGTTCTTGGCAATGTAGGTACTTAAATCAACATAGAAATGTGTATATGGAGACTAGGAAGAATTGGGGAATGAAATTTCATATTTTATGCCTTAAAAGTCACTGCAAGTCCTTGGAAACGTTTTATTTTTAATTTTCATCTTAGAGAAAAATATCAACTGCAGAAAAAATGTAAAAAATACTCCCAGATATATGTTGTTCATATAAAACCACACATTTAAGTGAGCCAGCTACTAGTATAATCTTGGCTGCTCTTTCCTTTTACTGGCTTCACTCTAAAACATTGTCGTCTGTTTTTTTCCTGTTTTGGTTCATTGTGTTGAAGCTTTCAACCTTCCAAGGCTCTTCACAACTGTCCCACATACATGATGGGGTTTTTAAAGATTTATTACCACCCACTTGTGCTCTAGTTGTGGTGGCTGTCTTACCTATCCAGGAGGTCTTCATTCTTTCAGCTACCTCCACTCTGTTTCTATACTTCGCGTACAGCTGTACCTTTTATTAACTAATTTGTGTTCATCAGTTAACCATCATCTCTTTACCTTTGATTTTCATCATCAACACCTATGTGCTATAATATCCCTTTAGTGTGAAGCCATTAGATACAATTTCAGTATCAGAATGTGAGACACGGACATACAAGCCCATGAGCCTTTACTGTTGAACAGTACTGTTGGTTCACATCCAGTGGCAGACTTCTAACCTTTCTGTGACAATTTTTTTGTGGGGGAAGACCTGCTCTTGGTTAGGCACTGTAGCTACTGCAAATATAATGAATGTAGAATAGTTGTATTTCTGAGGACAGGGACTTCTATGTAGTTTTTCACATCTTCTGTAGATGGAAGATCACTTGTTTCTAACCAGCTACTTTGTCCCTTGTCTTTTTGCATCATGCTCATTAATTCTGTCTTCAAAATTGATGGTAACACTTCAGTTGTTGTCTCTTGATATGTGTGGAACAACACTTAGTCAAGTGGCATCCTTCCTACAAGAGACATCTACAAACATATCACCAGTATCAAACAGTAGTAAAAACTTTGCTCAGAGAAGAATTTATGTGAAGAGCAAAGTAGTTTGTAGGAATAAGTGTAACTCAGTGAAATGTCCACCATAACTGTTAGATTGAATAATTTTAAGTATATATTTCCAATAAGTGTTTTTTCCTTTATTATTATTAAATGCACTTAATTATCTGGAATCTTGAAATAAAAAATCCTCAGTAAAAGGTTCTTTAAAACATGTTTCATTAGTCAGTCTTCTTAGGGAATGCTAGCGTTTCTTCTGGGAGAAAAGTTGAATGCCACATTTTTTCAACAGACATTTTTGCACAAAACTGGCTGTTCTAAACAGGTGTATTAGTTGTCTGTGTTTAGACACTTTCTTTTTCCTAAAATAGGAACACACAGTTATTGAGGTGTTTAATTCATTGAAATGATGTTCAAATGGAAGTCAAAACTTGTTAACAGACCAGGCTTAAAAGCAATAAAGGAAAGTAATATCTTCCATTATCATCAGGGTGCTTAAATGAAGTACATGAGGGTAGTGTATATTTATGCAGTCAATCCTGAATTGATATATTCCTGTTTTATAACATTATCGTTTTAGCAATAGTGAGTTTCAGATTATTAAGAAAGATAGTGTGTTGTCACTGAGTCATGATGGATTCTCTTCAGAAGATAAGTGCTTTTTTTCTTCCCTCTGATTATTTTTTTCTCTTACCTTGACATTTAGGTATTGCAGGTTGTTGTACTATGGTGAACTGCTCCACTTTTCAGTGTCCCCATTGCAATGTAGGTGGAGTTTTTGCAGGTGTATGGCCATAAGAGGTCAGCTGCAGACAGAATGTGCTTAATTGTTTAAACTGCTTTCTCTTATGCCTCTGTCAAATGCTTGTCAGCTGCAGAAGCCACTTGTGCAGGTTGAACAGCTTGGTATGGATGTTAACGTAACACTGTATCATGTAGTGAAAACTGCCTGGGCATCCTCCTAGAATTGCAGGAACCCATTTGAAGAGTTGGGACTCTTATTTGTTAAATAGAAGGTGAAGTGAATTGTGTGAAGTAGCAGTGGTTTTTTTGCCTACTGTCCTGCCGTATTTATCTACAAGTACATATATTTTCTTAATTACACAGCTGGACTACCATAGGAAAAAAGATAACTTAGTATATATATCCCAAAATTTCAGCTGTAGTTCAAGTTCATGTCTTCACTGTTTGGGGCATGCCGGTTTTTGAGTTTACTTTGTATAAACCTAACTAGATGGAGTATATACCTTTTTTGGGGTACACACAGTTGCACTTTTAAGATTTGATAGGGAGACAAATTTTAGATAAGAGTGTCTTTCGAAGAGCAGGTCTGGAAATTCAAAAAACAGCAGAGTGTTCTGTTTGGCTTTTGTACATCTATGCACCCTGTTGAGGATAATATACATTGGATTTCTCCTAATCTAAATAAAATAGATGTGTTTGGAAAGAAGGGGAATGGAATATCAGCTACTTTGAAAACAGCCAAAACTTACACAGGAGAAATAAAGATTGTAAATGAAGGAAAATGGAACAAGGAAAAGGAAATTAAGGAAAGAAGGAAACGAAAATGGCAAGGAAGTTTGCCTTCTAAAGAATACAGAACCAACATAAAGGAATTTAAAGAAGAAATAAGGGATTGCTATAGCCATTTGTGGTCCCAGACGTGTGGATATATGAAAAAACTGAACAGAAAATTTATCATGTTGATAATTATTGTCATGTTTTTGCATTGTCTTCTCACCCTACACCCCAAATCCCATATTTTTTGTTCTTTAGCATTTAGAATTTTATCATTTTACTGGCACTTTTCTCTTAGAGAAGCTTTTAATCATATTTTGCAGAGAAAAAGAATTGAAATTTGATCCATTAAAATGTTAAGAGCACAAAGTCACCTGAAGGAAACACAATCATTTTGTGTATTTTGAAACTCATTATTTCTGAATATTTGAAAGTGGCAATATTGCATTATAACTGCTGAAATTGGATACTCATCACTGCTTATCTTTTTAAAATGTAAACTATACACAGGTATTGAGCATTTAGAGAAAGTAATAAGCCTGTTGTGAAGGTGCAATAGCAAAGCTGAAAAAAAACTCCTGTGAAATTATGCCTCGTTCTGTTTCTTTGTGCCATGGTTCTTCACCTAGGAAATGTAATTAATATTGACACCCCAATTACTGTGGAACTAGTTATGGTAAGTGTTAGACAATGAACTAAATGTCATCTGTAATAAAAATAAAATTCATATCTGTAATAGGAATGTTGGGTATGTGTAGGTAAACATAAATGTTTGGCTATAGTTTAAAAACCAAGTTAAAAGGAGCTCTTTTATTGAGCTCTAATTCAAAATAGCTTGCAGGAAACAGTCTTTGTAGGATAATTTTCCTTAGTCTCCAGAATAAATCAGGGAGTTTTTCACATAGGCATTTTGATGGAGAAATTAAGTGACTAAAAGTGAGATTTAGAATAGAATATATATAGAGAGAGAATGTTGATTATTTTCTCCAAGAATTATAATCTTATGGAAAAGTTGCAGAAAGTGGAGGATTATTTAATAAAATTCTGCTGTGTTTGTGCTTGAATATAGGGATAAAATGGAAAAAAACAGCCTGTAGATCTGTTCTTGATTACAGAACGAAAATCAGTTTTTCCTTAAAAGAAGAAAAGCAAAAAAGACAGGTAGAAAAAGGTCCCCACAAAATGAAGTCTAAAATGTATATACAGGTGCAACAATATGATTGCTCTTCCTGCTGTTTGATGCTTACTTCTTTCACTTGGACATCTACATTTGTGGTTTTAAGAAGTTTTTTACTAAGTAACCAAACTTTGGAGGTGCTGTGAGCACTTCATGTAGAATGTGGTGAATTCAAGATTTAAGATTTCTCATAACCTGATGGGTCTTAGGGCTCAGCTACAGGCATGCCTTGAGTTCTGGATTGTCAAGAGTTTCAGTACTGTTGTAAAAGCATGCGCCAGTTGTAAAAATTGAGTACGAACTCAGGTTTTCACTTCAAACACCCTTGGTTGAAATGTGTTTCAAATACAGTGAAAATCCAAGTTTTCGCCTGAGTTTAATTCGCTCTTGTGTGACAGAGGGGAAGATGATCCTGCTTCTCAAATGTGAAAGGCAAAATTCCCATTTTCTTCAAGTGCCCGGATTGGGTCCAAAAAGTTAACTTAAATTACCGTAACAATTTGAGATAAATGTATTATTAGATTGTCACAGATCAGCAGACGGGCCAGAAGATTCAGATTGTTACAGCACTTGATCAGAGCTCAGCAGGCAAGCAGTTCATCTTAACAAATCATGATGGCTCTACCCCAAGCAAGGTGATCCTTGCCAGACAAGATTCCACTCCAGGAAAAGTTATCCTGGCAACTCCAGATGCTGCAGGTGTCAACCAACTGTTTTTTGCATCCCCTGATATATCTGCACAACACATCCAGGTAGATAATCCACTTTATTTTGTAATTTTCATTCAAATGGGATAAGAAAAGATGTTTTATTTCCAAATAAGTCTGTCTGGGTTCTCCTTTTTGATTTTTTCCTTGCACTATGACTCATTGTGGATACTTGGAAATTATTAAAAACTTTTTTTACTAGATTTGTTGCTTTTAAAATTTATATGCTGGCTCATGATGTTAGAAAGAATAGAGTTATTTTTATTGTCATTTCCAGATTCTGCCATGCCAACAGTCCTTTATTTCTGCTTGTTGACTCTCCATCTGTTTTCATGTATTGTTAAAAAACATGCACTTTTCTCCATTATCCTTATCGCTTAACATTTCCTTTTGCTTGTTTTCCTTTTTGTACACTGTTGCAACTGTTCAGCTGTGTGAATTGTAGTCTACAGTAGTGCTCAGACTATTTAGCAGGAAATACATTAGTCCGTGGGGAGGAGAAAATAACACTAATGATTTTGGGTTTACTAATGTGATACTGTAACTAGCCAGGGTTCTAACTCCCTAAGCTGGTCCCCAGTGCACCTTACTCTCACGCACGTTATATGTGCCACTTCCATAGTTGCCACCCTCCAACTTCCAATCCTCAGCCTGGCAGGGATGGGATGGCACCGATGTGAATTATGTCAAAAACATGCAAGAAGAGTTGGGAGATGTGACCTTCTTCAGCATGAAGTAGGAGGTTACTGCACTCCAGCTAAGGTACAGTTACTGCATATAGTTCACCCACGCACATTTATGCTGCTGTTAAAATACATCAGTGGTAGGCCAGACAACATTCAGGTAGCTACAGTCCATTTAGTTCCTTACCAAATACTTAAACATTATGACCATAAGCAGCTGCTTAAGGAAAAATATTAAAAGCTGGCCAAGTAAATAATGATCTCTCTGAGCATATCCTTTTACTTCCATTAGCTGATGATACAGAGCAGCCTCCTGATTTGGAGACTGCAGTAAGACCATCATATTTGATAGCTGCTATTAAACAACCTTTTTTGTTATTTATATAGACCATATAAGCTTTAGTCTATATAATATCCTATAGTATCGTATGGTGTGCAAAGAATACTTAAGTTGATTTGGCCATCTGAGAGAAGTGTTTAATTGGGTGTCTCTTGCACTATAAGATACTAGTAAGGATTTGTGTGGGGGTTTATAAATCACTACAATATCCTCTTTCAGGTAATCTGTTTTCAGCTGCAGACCCTGCAGACTGTTTAGTTTGTGCTGTTCTGTGAACCAGTCCACTGTGATTCACTACCCACACGTTTTGTAAGCTTGAAAGAATCTCTGTATTATATAATACTTTTGTTTCTGAAACTCACAGTTCCTTGCAAATGGACATCCTAGGTCCTTGCTCCAAAGAATTGGATTACTGTGAATAGGGGACCAGTAGCAAAAGCCAATCCTATTGAGAGGTATTGAAGCATGCTTAGTGTTATCATCCACTTTGTATTTTAGGTAAGCCTCAACAAAAATACAAACCAATGGGATATGAGTAATCCACATAAAAATTATTTTCAAAGACAACTTAAGAGATGAGAAGTGTGCCACACTGGTTTAGAAGGCAAAATTCAGGAAAAGAGGAAGTGTGTACAAAAATATGAAAGTTGTAGTTCTGATTGTATCATTTGGGCAAAATAGGTCAGTTTGAGAGGCAGCAGAGTATTCTGTCACTCTAGTTAAATTGTTCTGTTGTCTGCTGATATATATCGGTAGAAATTTCCTTTGTCCATTTAAAAGTTCATGAAATAGAGAGTTCCATTCATTTGTTGTTCACCTGCATCCCCTTTGGGATCTTTGTATTTTCTCCCTCAAATGATCTTTCTGTCTGCAATTTCACCTGTTTTCTTCTTCTTCTGTAGCCTTCACTTGAAATGCCCATTTGTTTGTTCTGCCAAAAACCTCTCTGTTACTGCATCTTACCTTTACATTGACTCATTTGGCAAGACCCTTTCTCCCATCCTCTATTTTAACTTCAGTGGCTCTTCTTCATATTAATAATTTTTATTCCTCATGTTCAAGGTCAGTTAATGAATTCTCTGAGTCTGGGATTTTTATCTCCTCATAGGCCGACTCTGTAGTCTTTCCATATGTGGAACTTCCCATTTCAGTGTAGCTTTAATTTATGGAAGGACTTAACATTTATTTATATGTATTTTATATAATATCATGAAAATACATAACATTAATACTGGAAATTTGGAAGGATCCAAAGGTTAATATTCTCTTAACTCATCGTCTTATTTTTCTTAAGAAGTTGGTGTTTTTTTAAAGAAAACTTAAGAGATGAACCTTGGAGACAGTATTGTTTAAAAGGCTAACTAGAAGAAGTATGCTTGTTAAACTTTCCTGCATATGTCATCTGTACTGTGTTCCAAACTCTAAAAAGCACAATTTCTTAATTTTCTCTGTAGAAGAGAGAGTACTTTCTGTTTCAGTTACTTCCCTTTTTATTAGAGGTCCTGTTCTGAGTAAGTGAAGCAAGAATGAGGAGCCTGGCTTCCCTTTAAGACACAGTAGAAGTTAAAAACTCTTCAATCTTCTAAACTGTATTCTCTTTTTAATGAGAAGAATTTTTTTTCTTTTCTGTGTCAGGATGGTGTTGGGTTGTTACTTGTGATTCGTGTGTTCCTTTTTTAAATGGAGTTTTTGCTGTGCTTTATTTATGTTGCAGTGGGATAGTTTTCAAAGATTAAGTGGAAGGTTCTGATGCCTACCCTGTAGTACTGGAATTCTAAAATTATGTGCTTACAAAGCTTTACAGGTACCAGAGATAAATGAATGAGACAAGACAAGAATATCTGAGTAATGTCAAACTGTTACTGAAAGCCAAACTATAATACTAATTGATAGTTAATGATAGTGTCCAGAGTACATTTTCTTTTGGTTCAAGTTTGTGTGTATTATAAAAAAAGGAGTCAATAAACCTCAGTGTAGATCTAGTAGCCTTTACAAGGGATTTTTTTTTGTTCCATTTAATGCTTAAGTCTTCTTTTGTACTATGGATGAGTCATTAGTATATAAGTATAAAATTGAACAAAAGGTAGGAGTATACTGATGCTAAAAGTTTTTCAAAATGCCAGTCCATTTCGCAGAACTAGTGTTTAGATAAATTAAATCTTGAATTCTTCTCAGAAGCATAACAAAGAAGTCTTGTTCTCTCCTGACAGGGAGCACAATGGCATGGCAGGTAGTTACTTTGTGTCTCTGAAGACTATTAGATGTAATGAAGAAAACATGATACTTTGTAGATTTAGTCCCCTATCTTAGACAAAAACCAAGAGCATGAGATGTATTTTACTATCTAGATGGTAAGAAAAAGAAAAATTAAATTCTTTCACACTTTTTTTCAGATTTTAACAGACAACTCACCCAATGAACAGGGCTTAAATAAAGTGTTTGATCTGTGTGTTGTATGTGGAGACAAAGCATCAGGTATTTATTTTTTTTCTTTCCTTTTTTTTTTAAGGTAGTGCAATTTTATAAAAGCAGTTTAAAATTTTTATAACACTTTGCATGCATATACATATATAAATCTCTTTACATGTGGTGGAGAATTACACTAAATGGTACTCTAGTGTTCATGGATAGGATTTATTGTTGTTTAATATAGAATCATAAAATATCCTGAGTTGTAAGGGACCCACAAGGATCACTGAAGTCCAACTCCCAGCCCTGCACAGCACCATCCCCATGAGTCGCACCATGTACCTGAGAGCATTGTCCAAACACTTCTTGAGCTCTCTCAGGTTTGATGCTGTGACCACTGCCCTGGGGAGCCTGTTCCAGTGCCCAACCACCCTCTGGGTAAAGAACCTTTTTCCTAACATCTATCCTAAAATCCCCCAGACCAACTTCATGCCATTCCCTTTGGTCCTGTCACCGGAGTGAGGAGGTCGGTGCCTCCCCCTCCATTTCCCCTAGTGAGGAACCTGCGAGGTCTCCTTTCAGTGGGGAGCAAACTTCCTAGAAAATAAAATCAATTACAGGTTTTTTTCCCCAGAATTGGCAAAGTTTAACATTAAAAATGCAGTTGCTAGAGCTTTAAATACATGTCAGACTTCACCCATCTCGAGGAAATTTCTGCCAAGCTTAAGGCAAAGATCTGGTTGGTGTATTCTGATTGTTAACACTTCTCTGACTCCCCAGTGGAGGGCTGGAGTCTCCGTTGAGGGGCTGGAGATCCCAGGAGGTGTTCCTCCTGTGCTGGCCTTGGAGTATTGAGTAGTGGTAAGGACTTTGGGGAGACTGCCATGTTTCTCTGAGCATCTGTAGGTTTTGGGGAGCCTCCCATGTCACAAACAATGCCGTGAAAACTGCTTTGCAGACACTTCCAAGCTGGAATGCAAGAAGCTACAGCAAAGAGGAGGTGCAGAAGCAGCATGCACGAGTATTTTACATAATGAATATTCATAATCCAGCTTCTGCAAAAATGTTTCACACATTATTCTTTTAATATATATTATGCTTTTGAAATTTCGCATTTTAGTAGTGGTAAAAAGGTTGTGAAAGGAATCTAGAAAACCTGTTAGAATTTCTAGAAACTTCTGGAAAGAATCTAAAAGTGTTTTCTCCTAAATTGGGTCATGTTTGTGATTTATTTTTGTAATGTGCTGTAGGTATTTAAGGGATTCATAAATCGAAATTGTTGTAACTGCCAAGGATGCCCTCAATCCTTTTTAGTAATGTTTATAGTTTATGCAAAATAAAAATAATTTACTTCTAAAAATAATTTTCAAACTTACTTTCTGTAGTATATCATAGAAATTCTTATACAGAAAACTCACAGAACTGGTCTTCAAAAAAAAAAAAGAGTTGTAGCTATTCTAAATTACTCTTTCATTGATGTTTTACTGCAAGAACTGTTAGAATTTCTAGAAACTTCTGGAAAGAATCTAAAAGTGTTTTCTCCTAAATTGGGTCATGTTTGTGATTTATTTTTGTAATGTGCTGTAGGTATTTAAGGGATTCATAAATCGAAATTGTTGTAACTGCCAAGGATGCCCTCAATCCTTTTTAGTAATGTTTATAGTTTATGCAAAATAAAAATAATTTACTTCTAAAAATAATTTTCAAACTTACTTTCTGTAGTATATCATAGAAATTCTTATACAGAAAACTCACAGAACTGGTCTTCAAAAAAAAAAAAAAGAGTTGTAGCTATTCGAAATTACTCTTTCATTGATGTTTTACTGCAAGAACTATGGAGGTACCATTACCCTGTTAGGAAAATGAAAGGTGAAAGCAAAGCTTTGAAGTGACTGCCTACTGCTGTCAAATGCCAATGCCATGTTTGCACTTTCCATGGTTTCATTAGATTTAATGCATACAATTTTGACAGCTGAACTTGTAATGAGCAATCACAGGGATTGTCTGTAGGAAAAATTGCTAGAGAAATGTATAAATTAAAATATTTTTTGCTGTATTCTTGCTAACCTGTTTTCTTAGCCTTTTTTAACACTATTGTCAACAGATAAGGAAATAATTTAATAAGCAGCTTGCCTATTTATAAAATCCTGTTCACATGCTTTGAACTAGAGAAATGGTTCACTTGCTTTTCTATGTTGTTTTATAGCCTCAATATATTTTAAGATCTGAAACCCATGGGGAAAAAGAGTGTTCTTTTTCTGGGTAAAATAGCTGATACTTTGTTTTTAATAAACATGAAATCTAAAAATATAATATTCTACTGTAAAATTAATGTCATGCTTTCTGGTACTTTGTAACTAGGGCGTCATTATGGAGCAGTAACTTGTGAGGGATGCAAAGGATTCTTTAAAAGGAGTATACGGAAGAATTTAGTTTATTCCTGCCGAGGAACAAAAGACTGTGTCATTAACAAACACCACCGGAATCGCTGTCAGTATTGCAGGCTGCAGAGATGCATCGCCTTCGGGATGAAACAAGATTGTAAGTCTGAATAAGAGCAAATTGCTTTCCCTGGCAGCTATTTCGTGCTACAAAAGATATGCTTTGTATAGATACAAATTGTTATCTTGATTATATATTTTTAAATCATTGTATCTTTTTCATTTAAAGAACTGTACAAGTTTGGTGTATCAGAAATACGAAATGCTTTCAAGTGTTTGCTTTAAAAGCTTAAGAAGCTCATCCCATGTGATGAAAGTGAGTGAATTGTTACTCCTATGTGGCAAATATAAAGCATGTCTGCATTTTTTTAATGCAGTTCAACTTTTTTATGTGTAAATTAAGCTACTGAATTTGTTGAATTCTACTTCCTTTCGGTTTTTCCATAACTGAGATTACTGGCAATTACTATTCACTTTTGGCAAAGCTCTGCAGAGACAGTTATTTACAAGGCAGAGATCCATAGTGATCTAAAGTTTAGTTCTTACCAATTCCTGCAGATTCCAAGTTCCTTTTTAGCCTTCCATACATTAGATGTAGTGGTATTGGAATATCACAGCAGTATCAGAATACTAAATGCACAGAAAATCACACAAACCACAAATTCTTCAGACCTAATACTGTGTTGCTGCTGCTGCATACAGTATTGGTCTTGTTCTCTGCTTTCTGTCACCCTGTTCTTATTTGGCTGACCCTCTTGAACCTCTGTGGACATTTTCCTCCTTACAGCCCTGCTTCTCTCAGCAGAAATCAGTAACACAGAGGAAATTAATTCAGAAAGGGAGGAAAAGCTGGGACAGTGAAAGTGGATCTTTACCCTCTAGTTCAGCTGACAGTTATGTAAGAAAAGGCCCCTCCACAGAAGACTTTATAAGCAGAACAAATTCTCTGGGGTTAGGGATCGGAAGGCAGGAAAATAATCTCTGGGTCACGGGGGAATACTGAGTAGGGGAGAGGATTGTTTGGTGGTAAGTCTCATTCCTCAGTGGGGTGGGAAAAGGAAAGAAAACTTAGCATCATCCCTGACTGTAGCTCCCTCAGTGGGGGTTATTCGTCCCTTGAAGAAGCCTTGGCCTTTTCTCAGCAGTGAGACCCTGCTAGTGAGCACAGTGTTTGCAAAGAAAGATGAAATACTTGCCTCCCTCTCCCACCCTTTAAAGCACTATTTCTGGGTTGCAGGTTGGCTTCAATGGCATTGTCAATTTTTGATACTATTGACATTTGAGGCTTTAAGATATTTATCAGTATCAGTGTAAAAGTTTGAATAGCATCATAGTCTACTGCTTTCTTGAAAAGTTTTTAATGTTTTATCTCAAGTTACACATTTTTCATATTTCCATTTTCCCCGTAGGGGAACTCTTTAAAGCAAGGTGATATATCTGTAGGCTAAAGCCCAGATTCATTCCACCTTGTTTCACTGAGCCATTCAAATTAAAAATCCACTTCGTTTCTGAAGTCAGTGACTGTGAGTCAGGGTGTTGCCCAGATTGATCTTAAATGGTCTGAACTGAACTTTTTGAATATACCTTTCCCTCTGTATTGTCTAAGGTCCTAATTCGAGAAGCTTCTTTAAGAGCATGAAGTTACGTGGGTTCAACATAGACTCACAATCCATAGAAAACATACCATGAGTCCTTTACAAAGGAAGTGAGAGTGTGGGATAGTGAAACTGAGAGAATGAGAAGATTTAAGCTTCCACTTTGATTCAAGTTAAAAACTAAGGGATGTCTCCCTTAATTGTAACTTGAAAATGCTACATATGTTTGGTCTCAGACTTTGACTACTACATCATTTCACTTATAACTAATCAAGTCAGTGTGCTGGTTTTTATCTAACTTGTTAGCTTGTTGGTTATGGGATATATTTTATATATGTTTTAGTTATTTTCAGAATTATAAATTATATTAAATTGAATATTAAATAAAGAAAAAAGTATTATTTCTTAGTCTGTAATTCAGGGTGTGATTTAATAGTTGGGTATTATTTCTGTAGCTGTACAATGTGAGAGGAAACCTATTGAAGTGTCAAGAGAAAAATCTTCTAACTGTGCAGCTTCTACAGAAAAGATCTACATTCGGAAAGATCTTCGTAGTCCATTAGCTGCAACCCCAACTTTTGTAACAGACAATGAAACAGCGAGGTATGTAAATTGGATTCAGAAGTGGCTATTTCTGTCTTCTGAAAAAAGAAAATTCAATTTTCAAATTAATCAAAATGAAAACTTGTGCTGTTTTCTGTCAGATCAACGGGTTTGCTGGAATCAGGAATGTTTGTTAACATTCATCCGTCTGCAATAAAAAGTGAGCCTACTGTGCTGATGACTCCAGATAAGGTACGTGATGATATGACTGATATAATAAGTAGAGCTACTTGCTGTAATTGTATATGTAAGGAGAGAAGGGTGTTTTATTTGGTTAATCTTTAAAACACTCCTTTATAACATTCACCTGTGTTATAAATGCCTTCTCTTCAGAAGAATCCTCTTAGCCTCACACAGTACAAATGCTGAAAACACTACAAAGCAAATGCCCTTCTTTCATGTTTTTAGAGAGCTTTAAGGGCTGTATTATTTTAATTTTGTGTTGGGATAATCCTGACACTTGGCTCACTCTTTTGCACAAATAAAATGAGGTGTTCACAAAACTTCTCTTGGCATTACCACAGTGCATATTGTAAATATGGTTGGATTTTTTTCTCCTGAATCACTGTTTTTTTGGCAAAGCTGATAAGACCTATCTCATCAACAATCTTATTTCTAAACTGGTTTTCCTTTGTTTCCATTTTGTTGCACATACTGATCCACTAAAGCCATGTGGTAGCTTCCTCACATATGCACAGTAGGAAGCGTTCGTGTTTTTCTAGCTGATACTAAATTACCTCATACTGTTTTCGTGCATTTTGCTTTGCTTGCTCTGTCTGGTGTTAGCAGCAGCATACTTGTTTGTAGTAATGTACTTTTTTATTTTTGGTGGGACACATCTTACCGCCTCTCTGAGTTATTAGCCAGTACTGAATCACTTTGTTCCTTCACAGTTAAACAAAGACATAAACACCAAAAGGCTCCAGCAGAATTCTTTTTCTGCCTGTTTATAAAGGTGACTTTCCATGTATTCCTTCTTCTCAGACATTCTTCTACCCTATTACTACTGACTCATTTACATGGGGAAGGAAGATGCTAAAAATAAAATCTGGAGCAGTCATATATTCCCGGTGATGGACTAGTGCATAGATAAGTGGAATCTTCTTTCTGCACTTGCTTACCATCAGAAGTATTCTTTCTGAAAGTGATAGCTATTACTTTCACAAGTGAATGTCAAAATATTTCATCTTTTAGATGCAGTGCAGTGTCTAATTTCTGTATTGTGGCTACCCATGTATTGAGAACAGTTTTTTTACAGATATCTCTTTGCACATGCTCAATTCTTTGTTTATGCGAAAGTTAGACTCTTCTCTTGCAGGTTAACTGCTGCCAATTAACTGAGAATTAAAAACTATTCTTTTCCCTTAGGTAGAAGCATGTCAAGGCGATTTAAGTACACTGGCAAATGTGGTGACTTCATTAGCAAATCTCAGTAAATGCAAAGACATGTCACAAAGCAGTACAGAGCTATCCATGATTGAGAGTTTAAGTAATGGAGATGCATCATTATCTGAACCCAAGCAAGAAGAACAAGCTAGTAGTGATGTTACAAGGTAAGGCATGTTACACTTAAAAATACTATTCTTTCCAAGAAGGTGTCTGTCAATTCAGACCATTAATTAAATCATCACAATGTAGGAAATCTATCTGCTTTAAAAGTAATAGTATATCAGCGTAAGCTCATGTAGATGATAAATACTGTAAGATTCTTCCAAGTGAAATCAAAAGAAAGTTCCGTTAGAGAAATAAATCCTTTTAGTTGTTTGTACATGAAATTCATTTCAGTATAAATGTTACAGCTGATGTTCTTACCTTTTGGTTTGCCATACTAAGGTACGTTAGGTCTTGTACTATAGTCTTAGTACTTTGTGTGATCCTGGAAGACTTGTTCTTAAGAGGTCTCATCTGTCTGATAGTTAAATGCTTGTAACTATTAATCACTTGAAAAGCATTTTCTTTCTACACGGCAGAAGTTACAGAATTCTCACTATCAATACGAATACATTCACTGAGTATCTTACAAACTTGTGTCTTGCACCGGTTTTAACTGAGCCATTGTGGTGAGCCTGTGTGTAAGATGTTCTGTGTGGTATATACAGAACTACTCAGAACATCCACAGTTACTCCATCAATCACAATCATGTTCTTCCTTGGTTGTCATCTCATGCAAGCTTCTGACTGCTGTCCCAGCAATATTTTACATACTATTTACATTTTATGTGCAGTCCTGAAA
>NW_008238664.1:10447322-10469671 GCF_000691975.1 Corvus brachyrhynchos
TAAGGAGAAAAAGGTGGGCATATAGTGGCTGAAATACTGCATTTCCCCTGTGGTCTCTAATGCTTTGTGTAATTGCAAGCAGATCACTTTTTTTCTGCTCCTTTCTTTATATACTGCTTAGAAGGTCAATCTGACTTCTTATAGATGCTGATTTTGGCCTTTGCTGTGTCCTCCTAGGTAAAGAATGTAAGAATATGCCATGTAAGTAGTATTGTACCATGTGCTGATAGACATCACTCAATACTATGGCTGTTCAAAGACATGTCGTAATCTTTCATTTGCTGGCACTTCCAGATGCTTATTTTTGCCAACTTCAGAGTTTCTGTTCAGTTTAAAAGTCTGTCTATGAAAAGGCATCAGGTTCTCTCAGCCAGAGACCTTGAAAGAGCTCAGACTTGGCATACTCTTGTCAAGTAGGTTACCTAATAGTTTTACAGTGGGGAGGTTCAAGATAAACACTGCTGTGAAAGGGAAGTTGTTACTCAAAGAGAAATTAAAATTTTTCTCTAAATTATTGATTTCCTTGCCAGGCCATATGCCAGCATGATCTAACAGACACAGATGTTTATTGAGGAAGAAGAGTTTAAGGGACTTCAGAGAGCACATTTTATCCATCCACGCTTTTCATGTATTTTATTATATTCATTACTAGCAGCTACAGTAGTTACAGTTTCACTTTCACTGACATAAACTTAGAGTACAACTTCTGCTGCAAGCACCCCAGTGCTTTTATATTGTAATTTTACATGCCTTGTCCTCTAGTGCTTCATGATGTTCTTTCTTTACAGTTCATCTGCAGTTCTGTGTATCTGTTAGTGACTGAGCCTGACGAAAAGAGAACCAAATTATTTGAAGGAAAGGATATCAATGCCTTGTATTTTAATGTTGATTATGCTTTGTTTTCTCACTTTGTGGGCTAGATGTTCATAGCTCCCAGGCAGGCTTTGTTCTAGATTTTCTTTTCTGTGGTGTTTTACCTTACAGTCATTGCTCATGTTGGGGAGAGCCATGAGGAAGCAAAGCTGCTACTGACTTCTGCTGGCTTACTACTGGCAGTTTATGAGATAGGAGGGAGAAGATTTCTTCGAAAGCAACATTGAAGAATGAGTTGGGAAGAAAGTATCATGGGCAGACATGGTTAACAAGTGTACGTGCCCACACTATTTAAAAAGGACTCTTCAGCCTGTGCTAGAATAAATACAGGATAGTGACAGATGCATGTTTTCCTTTTGGGGAAAGGGGAGGTCTGATTCCTCTCTTAAATTTCTGTCCCTGCCACATGAAGAGCCCTGCAGAGATTCTGTTGTTTCCTAAAAAGCAGCTGTCACTGAGCTGCTGTGTTCACCTGTTCTGTCTAAGACTGCAAAGAGTGAATTGTGGAAGACCTGAAACTCAGATCTTCTAGCAGGAGTCCATAGCATAGTTTCTAGAGCTGAGCCATGAATGTCTTCCCTTTGTGGCAACTTTGCATATACCAGAGACAGAAGATGGCCCAGGTGTGTCTGTATAGTCCACTTGTGTATGCTCCAGTCACCCTCATGTGTACTCATCAAGGTACGCAGGCTAGTGAGGACCAAAAAGTAGTTCATTTACCATCCCAAAACTTGAGGCAGTGTCAGCAGCTCTTTCATTGTGGTATTTCATTTGGTTGTGAGTAGTTATGTCAAACAGCTCGATTTTTTTCAGCATGTTAGTGAATTCATATAGCTAGGGAGTGTGGGGGTAGAGAAGGTGGCCAAGTTACCGAGACTTTGGCATTAAATCAGTGATTTTAGACGCTGTGGTAATAAACATGTCTGTAAGTCGAGAATGAGCTCTACACACAAGCTGATAATCAACTTTTGTAAAAATCTCAGACCTCAGTGCAGAGGTTTTTCATGCAACACTATAGAAATGATGCTATTCCTAGGATATATCATCTGTCTGTTGGCAGTGATCAAGTCTGTGTATTTTTGATTGAAGGTGTGTCAGTTGTGCTTCTCAGGTGTATTTGTGAACAGAAAAACAACATGTGTTATCAAGCAGCGAAATATTGAGTAATACATCTGTGCTTGTCCTGACATCTGCCCTCTAGCATTTGTGCTTGTGAAAGCCAAGAGTCACTGCCACACAGCAGAGGGTACTCAGGATTGTATTGAAAGCATGGCAGTGCTTTCTCTTAAATATTTGGAAGCAGTCTTTTCAAATTAAGTTGAAAAATCTAACTACAAGTCATTACTTAACAAAAAAAATCTTACTCTGTGCTTCATAGCAGTAAAAGCCTGTAAAATTTACATGTGCACTAAGTGACTGTAACAGCAGTCTGATGATTATGTCCTCAAAACGCTCATGCCAGCGCTCTCAGTGAACATCACTAAAGAGATCTTGAGAAGCAAACTGTGATTCAGCAGCACAACCAATATGTCAAAACTGTGAATTTGTTGGCAACTAGTGTAAACAGGATCTGCTGCTAATTTTTGTTTCAGAGTTCGATGGAATGTCAGGAAAAGCATGCTACTGACTTCTATTTTCCAAATCTCACTCTTTGAAACAGACTTTACATACAGGTTTCAGACTTGTGCAGGTTCCTCTTAAATTGAAACGGTCTCTAAAATGAAATTTTCTTTTTGTTTGTTTGTGATCTCACAGGGCATTTGATACTCTTGCAAAAGCATTAACTCCAGGAGAGAGCACAGCATGCCAGAGCTCTGAAAGTATTGATGCCAGTGCACAGCTGCTTGGTGGAGAAACAAGCATGAACATTGTTGAAATAGAGGGGCCACTACTCAGTGATGCTCATGTAGCATTCAGGGTACTGAATAGTTTCTTACTGTTGACTGTTTATAACTATTTTGACATAGTAATGTACAATAATGATCTGATTAAATTTTATTTTGAATTTCTTAGAGGAGTATTTGTTCAGGTGTTGGCATTCATTTCCAGTCAATGAACTGCTTTTGTTCACTGGTTAACTCTTTGGGAAAAAGTACTGTGCTCTGCAGTGGTTCAGCTGCACTGGTTATTTTATAGTTTCTTACCTTAAAAATAGTGGGTAATCCATGCAAAAGGATTTACGTAGACAAATAATTTGCATGGAGTCAGCATTTCACTGCATGAAGCAGGTTCAGCATCCACATTCTCACTTGTTAATGGGTGTATCTGATGCAATCTGCAACTGCATTTTGAGACTTCTAAGTGTATTTGTCAGTTTCTTCTTTGTGTAGATACCCTGTTTTAGTATGGTATTAATTGACTTAACTACAGTTTCTGTGTTAGTAAGCCATGTATTTTCTGGATTTATTTCTCATTTTACAAGCCTGCAGCAATTCGTTCTATCTTTTTTTTCATCATCATAATTTTCATGGACAAATCAAAAAGCTTGTTTATCTGAAAACTTACTCAGTAACAGGCATTTGGTTAAACTTTACCCCTCTTATCAGCATCTGTTTTGATCATTCAAATGAATTTCTCTAATGCAAATGTCAGGTTTTTTTAAAAAAATTGCATTAGCCAGAACATTATATTAAAAAGTATTAATTTCTGAAGACAGAATTACAAGTTCTAAGCTATTTTGGGTCAAATCTCTTTCTTCACATATGCACATCACTGATTTTACTTATTAACATTGAGAAGGGTCCTTTCTGATGTATGTTGGTTATATTTTTTGGACTTGGGAGCAGCTGTGTATTAGGTGTTTTACTCAAACAGCAAAAGATTTCTCATGTATTTATTTTTAAAATATTAATTAAAAATAAAAGATGTTTTGTGAAATAGAATTCTCATACACACACACACACTCACTCGCTCACTCTCTCTTTCCAGGATTTGGAACTCCTCTAATGTAAGCAACTTCATTCCAGTTACAGTGATTATTCTCTCTTTTTCTTTGAGAATGTATCAGAAGTTGAGTTTTGAGATTTTCCATCTCCAGTTGTCCCAGACATGAATCTTCATCTATGAATCAAACGTTTTGTCTTTTTTGTTTCTTTGTAGTTGTATTACATACAGCATGTAATGGTGTGGCTAATAATGCAAAAGGCAGTTATTCTGTTTTGTGTCAGGATTATACCATGTTTATTTAAAAAACAATTTTATTTCTTCACTTAAAGAAACTCAAGACTGAAATTTTCCTAAGCATATTATGAAGAAAGTAAAATAACTGTCTTGCACTTTTTTCTTTATTTCTTTTTTTTTCCTACTTTTTTCTTGCAGCTCACCATGCCTTCTCCTATGCCTGATTATCTTAATGTTCACTATATCTGCGAGTCTGCCTCCAGGTTGCTTTTCTTGTCCATGCACTGGGCACGTTCCATTCCATCTTTCCAAGCTTTAGGGTAAGTGTTCAGTTACTCTATTCACTTACATTGTGGATGTGTGCTTTTTAAGTTTTGGTTTTTGCTGTCTTCTTTGGGGACTTTTTAAAATATAAAACTACTAATTAACACTGTTATAAATCTTAATCAGTAAGGCAAATTTTCTGCATCAAAACTACTCCCAGTTTGAGTCCAATTCAGGGCTTTGGTTGGGTTTTGAAGGAAAAAGGAGTAGATTTAAAACAATTGAATGCCCGCACACTGCTGCTTCTTAAATATATTTTGAGAAAATAGGAATTCCTATCAGCTTTTTAATAGCTACAGCCCTGTGCTACATCCTGATGCTTATCAGGCAATCACCAAAAAGAAGTCTGAATCCCCAAATATTTTTATCCTTATAAGGTGAATTACTAGTAATAATTCTGCCTTTAATAACCTACATGAAGAAAATGGTTAGCTAGGTTCAGCAAACATTCAGAATGAAGTTGTCTAATTTCAGAAGATTTGCCAAAATAAATGGCTCCTGTAACGACAAGGTAATTCTTACTATTGTTTTTGCAGTTTGTATAACATCCTGCTTCTCCATCAGAATTCAGTGTATCACTTAAAATTCTTAAGCTTAGTTTTGTAGTCCATTGCTGATCATCATGAAAAAAATCTCAAAACCGCATGGGGAGAACTGATTTATGTTATTTCAGAAGTAACTTTATGAAGATAGATCAAACAAATAAAGATACTGTATCAGCTCTGACACAAATGGAGAATAAATCATGTTAGTTTGTTGTCATCTGCAGTGTTTCTGTTTAATTCAATATCAAAATAGCCTGTGACTGTTACAGCAAAGAGAATGCCTTTTTAAAATGAGGGATTGTCCCATTTTCCAGGAAAGCTGTCAAAAGCAGGATGATCTGTGATTACCATTTGTGTTTACTCAGATGCTTAAGCCAAATGATTCTACACTTTTTAAGGAAACATACTCTATTGTGTGTAATTAAGCCTGTGTTTTGGAGAAGGAGAAAGGAATATTCTATAAAGTTAAAGAATAGTAAGGGTAAAAAAATAGGTAAATTTGATGCTTTATTTTGGTAGAAATTGTTGCCCTGGAGAATTTCAAAATGCATAGCACATGATGTCATTTTGAGTTTTTAAAAGGTTTTTGTTACAGAGAGACACTGCAAATTAGTACAAATTAATATTCTAACAACAAATGCGAATTGCTCCTTTGTAGTAGGAGTAGAAGACCTCTCTCCAAAAAGATTTAACAAGAAAAATCTGCACATGCTCTTTTTATCTGTTACTTCACAATATATTTTTCTGCTTGAGTAAAAAATATGGAGGAGTAAGCTGCCTTAATAGTGTTAATCTTCACCTGTGATAGCATTTATAGACCCAGTCAAGATCATGGGCAACAGTATATAAATTACATAAATTCAGCTTTCCTTTGAAGTGCTTAAAATGCAAACTATGTTCAAGTGGAGATTTATTTGAAATTAATGCAGCCTTTATAGTTTGAGCACATTATATCCTATAATTTTGACGTTTAGAAGGGTGACTCATTTCACTTTTAAACTGAAGGGAAATTCATGGAGCATGATGGGTAATGGTTTTGTAAGGAAGATGGATAATTGTACCTAGGTTGTTTCCTCCCTTGGGCAACACTCTCCTTTAGTCACAGCAGGATAGCTAACTTTGACCTAATGATGTAGTTAATGATGCCAGGTACTGATGAGTTCCTCTTCCTACACAGGCATCTTTGTACACAAGAGAGTTTCCTACTGCAACGTTCACCAAGCTGGTTACAGCCTCTTAGTTTTGTGAGGCTGCTTAAGCAAACTTAAGAAATGGTTTTGGTCTAAGTTTGATCAGCCATAAAGATGCTCTAGATGATATGTTTATCTACACACACGTATCAGATGCGTAGCCAGCACACCCTGTTTTCAGTGGTGCTCAGCAGAGTCCCTTGGACTATGTTAAAGGAGATGAATGAAGATGTGACAAATATGTGCAGAAGCTGCATGTGCTGGATCATGTCTACCATAATAAGAACTTGATCATAGTAAAAAATACTGCTCTCAGTAAGCTCTCTGTAATCCAGTTAAGGACAAGTCTGTGTTCACCTGTCATTTGGCATCTTAGTATTGCAGGAAATCATCAGAAATGTTCTGGAAGATTACATCAACATCCTTGCAAAAATCCATTCCACTGTATTTTTGTAGTTGAAATCCTAGCTTTAATATGCTTTTCTTCTTTGATAGATCTTGTACTTCTTTTAAATTTCCATTATTTATATTCACTGGCTGAAACTGTGAAACCTGGTACCTGAATTTGACTCCTCTCTGGTAGGATTTGCTTTCTGAGGTACTGAGCTCTTGTTAAGCTCTGTGAGTTAGAGATGCTTGGCATTACTGAAAGTTAGGTTACTAATACAGAAGTGGCTGAATATGAATTGATATATTTAATTTTAAGCTACAGCAAAGAAATCCTTATGACTGGTATTTCTACTTTGAAGTCCATATTTCAAACCTTATTCCAAACCTGAAAGGGATGCAGAAAGTAGCAATCAGGAAGCTCAGAAGCTTGATCACACATGTTCCATTTCACCTGTATCTTTAATTAAAAAGTTATACCAACCTGTCAGTTTTCAAGTGAAAAAAAAAGGCCTTTGAGTCACTTCTACATCCACAATACAGGAACAGTGCAATCTTTTTTTGTCCATGCATATAAATGTTGTTCTAAATCCTAAGAAAACTAGCGTGATGGAGTACACTGAGACAGTTGTCATTTACTGCAACTTCAGCTTGCTTTTGTGATAGAAATCTGTCTCCTTTTAGGTCATTTAAGCAAAAATTTATTGCTTCACAAAAGTCACTTTAAACCAGGTATTTTAATTCTAGCATGCAAAGAAAAATGATGCAGAACTTCATTTTGGTATTAGTTGTAATGATTGAATTAGATTAATGTTTTATGAAGTGTTCTTCAAATTAAAAAAAAGTGTGAATGCAAATAGCTGGTTTTACTAAATTACTGTGCTTTTTAATAGACAGGATAACAGCATATCATTAGTAAAAGCCTGCTGGAATGAACTTTTTACACTTGGTCTAGCACAATGCTCACAAGTTATGAATGTGGCAACGATCTTAGCTGCATTTGTTAATCACCTTCAAGGCAGTTTACAACAAGGTAAGGTGTATAATATGCACATGCCAGACTTGGGGAATTACTTGATATTTTTTAAGTTTTGAACTGCACAGAAGCTTTTTATTTATCCTTCAGTTGTTAATGTAAATTTACTGTTTAAAGAATTTCATGTTAGTATTGAAAGAAAATGATACTAGCAACTACAGTCCACAAGATGGAATTTTTTAGTAATTTTGCAAAAGTCAGCTATGCTGATATTTACCTCCAAATGAAAAAAGATATACACACTATTTTTAGTTTTGTATATATATAATCTGTCTGCCTAATAGAGATTAGCATTTACTGGGGGTGTTTTTATTGTGTGCTGTAATTTCTAATAGTGTTATGCAGTCCTGTTAATACCATCAGCCCAAATTAGGAATATTTTGGGCAGCATCAGTGTTAAGAACACAAGAGTACTGTGAATATGGTTCCTCTGTATGAAGGATACAAAGTAAAGAATGACCCACCTGTCCTTGCTCTTCATAGCTGTGACACAAAGCAGCTGAATGCCAACTTGGTGATGCAGTTCCTTTACATAACTTGGCTTGTTGACTTCTGTGTATTAGTTTTAGTCTACGTGCAAGTCTTCGACAGATCTTCACTAAGTACACTTTGTTCCTTGTTAATCCTATGTGCTGCATCTTTGGCATATTTTTCATTCAAATGAAAGACATGTCAGTTGGCCTCTTTAATTCTGTTCTTCTGAGCAGGAGGGGAGTCTTTTAGCTAAGCTTTGTGTGCTTGTGGACACTCACAAGGTTGTCAGCACTAAAAACTAATCAGTCAATAATAGTATAGTCTTCATCTGTTCAGTCATAACACTTTATTTTTAAGGTAGATGTATGTAAGAACCCTTAAAAACAGGCAGAGAAATATTCTTGCAGAGACTTTGATGTATATACAAAAATCTAAGCATTTTCAGATTTAACTAAATTTTTGAGTTGTTTGCTGTTAGGGGTATGAAAATGCATTGTTGTTGATGCTATGCAAATGCAGATTGATAAACGGGAGAAAAACAGCCCACCAGACTAGATTTTTCATCTTCTTTTATGATAAGGTAATTAAAGAATTATTTCTGAGGGGTTTTCATGATTTAAAAATATCCACAAGATCCTCTTATAAATAACAATAGTTTAAAACAAACTGATCAAATCGTGAGATGTACTAGATCAGCTAAAGATACTAACAAATATGTGATTGTCTCTAGGACAGATACAAATGGAATCTGGAAATTTTGGTCTATGTAATATTTGAAGTATGTTTACCAAAAGGGTATTGTAGTAATTAGTCTTTACAAATGCATATTTCTACCATTTAAATTGGGAATTCAGGTTGACTGCAAGAACCAGTTGTGCAGGATGCCAGCTGCAGTATCTCCAAGAGATACCAAGTTTCTGGGGTCTAGGGACTCTAATTTGATGGGTTATGGAGGGAATGGGATTTTCAGGCTGCTTTGCTATTGGTGACTCACAGGGAACAGCTCTGCACCAACCACATTCCCCTCAGTGCAAATCAGGGAAGGTGTATAGTACCCCTTTCCCAGCAGTGGCACAGTCTTTGACTAAAATAACTCATGTACACTATCCTACCATGTGGTACCAGATCCTTAGACACAGAGCACAGGTCTGCAGTAGCAGTGTATGCTTTACTTATAAGTAGTCTCTTCCTTCCTTGATCATTTCAAGCTCTAGTCCATGCCTGATTACTGGAAGCATTAGTGGCAGGAAAAGCCCGAATTGGAAGGGGGGGGGAAAAAAAGTCCATAATTGTTGGTGTCAGGATTATTCAGACCAAATAGGAATTTATAGATGGCGTAGATTTCCCATTGTTTGAATTGAATAAAAGAATTCTTTTTAAAATTCCAGTGTGACCACGTTTTTTGCATGTGTGTTGACTTGGGATTTTTCATTTATGTGTGTCTTGATTTAGATAAGCTGCCAACAGACAGAGGAAGACTAGTAATGGAGCATGTCTTCAAATTGCAAGAGTTTTGTAACAGCATGGTTAAGCTGTGTCTAGATGGATATGAATATGCATATTTGAAAGCAATCGTCCTCTTCAGTCCTGGTATGTAATTAATCCAAATGTAAAATTTTAATCTGTGCTAATTGTTGCCATATAACTGTTTCATTATATGCAGTTACTGCCTCATTTGTTGAGGAATCTTGGAAGGTGTGTAAGGACTGTAGGAAGAGGAGGGTTATCTTCTAATGTAAGCAGTTGAATGCTGCTTTGGGGATTTGGGGGGGGACTTTTATTCTTTTTATTTGTAGATTTTTATTCTTGGTTCTGTCACTCATGCTTTTTGTTGGTTTGGGTTTGTGTTTTTGGTTGTTTTGGGGTTTTATTTATTTATTTATTTATTTATTGCTTTTAATTCTGTGCCTCCTTTCTGGGGTCCATTTTCTGAAGACCTGTAGTTTAATTTTCTGAAGTACATCCAGATGAGACAGATTGAAGTTGGGATTTTAATATATGAAAGACTATCTGGGCAGCAGTTCTCACATTCAGAATTACAGAAACATCATCTCCCTCCACACATTGTCCACACAGACAATGCATATAGCATTTCTGGTGAATGAACGCCACAAACATTCACTTATGTTATTATTTCTGTCTTCTAAACAGTATTTGCTTAATGTACTCTCAGTAGCATTAATGGACATACAATTAGACAGTGCAGGTCATATAACTACTTTCCTTCTGGGTGATTAGTTTACAATATGGAGGAAAGGTTATGGTAGATATTTAGTGAGTAATCAGACTCTGTAACCCATATGCCTGGACTGCAGAAAGTTGCAAAATTAATTTTCTTTATTTGAAAGTTGTAGAATTAACTTTTCACAAAAGGCATTCAGGTATTGTATCAGCATCCTGCAGGCCTTAGATTCATCATTCAGAACTGGGATTTAATATAAAGTCAAACCCAAGTCTTTTAATGAAAGAAAAATGTACAAATCTCAAGTACTACTCTATCTCCAAGAATTTTTCACTGCCACATTTAGAAAGTATATCTTCAGTTACTCCATTTTGCTTCTCTCCATGAGAAGGTTTAAAAAGCACCAGCAGCTTCTTTAATCCTTGTTGCTCTGCCTTTTGTAGATGCTGATGTCCTGTAGAAAAGATTGGAGCAGATGTGAAAATGCCAACAGAATCTTAGTGACCTGCCCCCTGTCAGTAGTGTAGGACATGGAGGAGATCTGGGTATTTGGTTCTTGTCAGTTCTGCAGACTTACTAGATGCAAGAAGAACTTTGTTTTTCCTTCCAGTTGCAGTTCACCCTTACACAGAAAAATTAGTTGATGTGAGGAAATCTTTTGGAACTTGGACACTTCCAAAATGTAAATTTTAAGCAGGTTTTCTAATATATAGAATTTATACATTGTGAGGTTCTTGCTTTGCCGTTTCCCTCAGATTTGCATGATCTTTTCTATACGTAGTATCTACAACTCCCAGTAATAGTGGCAGCATCAACAGGGCAGAATTCATGGTATTCATCTAAGTGCACAAACAAAATCCTGCATATCTTCCATTGCTACCTATATATATATATATCTATATATATATATAGCAGTAATGGAAGACTTCTGAGATGAAAGACATTCTTGCAAATGAGAGGTGGCATAAAGTAGAGTCAGAACCCTTCAGGAAAGATGATAAATTTCCAGAGGATATTCCTATCGTGATACTCTTGTATTGTGGATCACTAAGGAAAATCAGATCCTGAGTGTTTTCACTATAAAACATAATCCTGCTGTCTGTCCTCATGAGTAGAAGAGTCTTGCATGGTTTTATGTGTTCGCTTGTACAGTTCACTGTATCACTGAAACAGTTTCAGTTTGCTGATAAGCAGGGCTCACCATTAAACCCACCAAGTTTAAACATAATATTAAGCATGCTTGAAAATGTTTGCAGTTTTTTTTCTGCTGAGGACTGAACAGTTGCAAATACACAACTATTACAGAAGAGTCTTCTTTAAATGGATGGTAGGAGGGTGTTTGCTGGTTTAATTTTAGTAGATAATGCTTGCAGGAGATGTAACCCCAAAATAGTCCTTTCATGGCATTCCTATACTGAGAACTGGTAGGGGTTGCTCCAGGAAAGAAACAAAATTATGGGAGAATACCTCAAGTCCATTTTTCTGGAATGATGTCCACTAGGATTTATGATAGAATTCTCTGGCCTGTGTGGAAAAATCAGTCCCGTTAGACACCTAAAAATACTTCTCTAGGAACCTTTCACTTGCAAAGTAGTATTTACATATTTGTTTATGTAAATACGTAAACAAATGAGGTTTATTTGTCTCCTTCCAATTATATTTGACAACACAAAAGGTAGAAGGAGAAATATCTTGGGAAAAGTCTTGTCCAGTCACATGATTGAGAGAAATTTTCTTTAGCTGATGTTTTCAAATTCACATTACTAATGAGTAGCTGCTTTAATGGCAATGTGTTGTCAGTACTCTTGATACTGTGAGCTGTGTAACAAAATCTTCATACACGTGAAAGTTATGTTTAGTAGCTTGAACAGAAGGGATGTCCTGGCAATGACTCACAAGCCAGAAATTATAATTGTAGGGATTTTACTGCTCTGCTGCAGGATGGAGCTGGGCTGTGCATGCACCAGAGCCCTAAGGTAAGAACCTCTGCTTTAGTAGGCCCTGGTGATTCAGCTGTGCCAAGCCAGCTGTTTGATTGCCACAAGACAGCCTTGGGCAAAGAGATTAGTGGAAAGAGAGTGCCAACAAGAGTTGACATCTTTCTAAATGGCTGCAAGTGTATGAACAGTGGTCTTCAAACTACTTTTCCCAGCAGTTCACTTCTTGCTGTGTTCCTGACATGGCTCTAAAAGCAGTGGCATGAAGTGGTGCGTTTTGCATGTCAATACTAACTCTTCATCTACATGGTTTGTCATGCTACTATGATAGTAAAATTTTTGCATTCAGATAAATAGATGGATAATAAAATTACAGACCATGTAGAGAGTTCAGAATTACTGGATAATAATTTCTGAAAGTGACTTGACAGTTAGGTTGATGTCCTTTCTATTTTAGCAACAGTTACATTTCAAGTGTTCAAATCACTGCTAAAAATTAGGATTAGCACACTTGAAATTTTTGCACCAAATAGTTGAAAAAGAACAATCTGCTACATACAAGCCTGAGTTCAAAAAGCATTTGGACAGTGCTCTCAGGCACATGGTGTGATTCTTGGGGTGTCCTGCGCAGGCTCAAGAGCTGGACTCAGATGATCCTGATGGGTCCCTTCTAACTCAGTGTATTCTATGATTCAGTGCTGTTTTCTACATGTTTTAGGAAACAGACAGTTCACAGCTTTTTATTCTGCTTCTTCCGCTGATGTTAATTTTATCCTTCACTTTTCACCTAAATATTATTTGTGCATCCAGTGTTCCAGAAAATGTCAGTGCGTTGAAACAATCCTGTTTTACTGCTACAGAGAACAGAGTTGTATCGTCAAGATTAATGTAAACATTTGTAGTAGGTTGAACAACATTTCAAGCACTGGATTTATTTGAACCCTTTAAAATGTCTGATTTTATTTATGGAAAATTAAGTAAAATGTGTAAATGTAAAGAAAGAGAAATATAAGGAGGTAAAGTAGTGTCTACCACTAAAACTGAAGTTGCTGCAGGTACCACATAATGACTTCAGTATGTTGGCAACTGGATAATCTGTATGGATTTTAGTTCATTTTCTGTAGAACAGGTATAACAAAGAAGAGGGTTTTTTTTCAGATCACCCAGGTCTAGAAAATGTGGTACAGATTGAGAAATTTCAAGAAAAAGCTTACATGGAGTTCCAAGACTATGTAACAAAGGCATATCCGGATGATACTTACAGGTCTGTAATCTTAGATGCTTGATTGATTCTCTTTTCAGAGTCATTGGTGATACTGATTTGTACAGTATTTCATGTAATAGATATGTACATTTTCTTCTTACCTCCTTAAAGTTAAGAAATTACCTTTAGAACACTTGAAATATTATGCATGTGGTCATACAAATTATGAGTATTATTTGTCATCTCATTATTAATTTCTAAAATTAAATATCAGAAAAAGATAGTAGTAACATTCAATTTGAATTGCATGTATTTGGACTATTTCCTCATTTAGTCCTAAGTCCAAACATTATATATAGTACCTGTCATTGACAGGCAACCTCACATTTTCTGTACTGTTCAAGACATGACTAAACATAAATGTAATGCTCTACTGATTTAGATATTTAAGCCTTTCATGAACCAGATATAGCAAATTTTGACCAGTAGTGTCCACTGTCAGTTTTTTCCTCTTCTTTTACTAATAACATCATGGAGAGTAACACTAAAATGTGTGATCTGCTAAGTAACACTTTTCACCAAACTTATTTTCCAGACTATCTAGACTTCTTCTCCGATTGCCTGCTCTTAGGCTGATGAGTGCTGCCATCACTGAAGAGCTGTTCTTTGCAGGACTAATTGGAAACGTTCAGATCGATAGCATCATCCCATACATTCTGCGAATGGAGACAGCAGACTACAACTCTCAGATCATCGGTCATGGCGTATAAAAGCAGCAGTCCAGGATTCTGTACCATGGCAATCATGGTGATGTAAATGCATACCCTGTCTCCAAGAGATGGTAATAAGCCTTCCAGTGCACCTTTCCAAAGAAGGCTCATATTCCTCCTTTCCAGTACACTTGGGAAACATGGTGGAGTGTATTGGGATATAGGATCACTTCCTGTTCTTCATCTGTCTTCAAGGACTTGTAAATGAACTTGATAACTGAAGAAAGTCAAGAATTGTCCATCCTATTTTTGTAGATAGACGGACTTGGAATATTTGTTTATGAAGTCCAGGCTTACGAGGAAACTGCAGAAGCTTTGACTGAACTAAGTTATCTCAACTTAGTTTGATGTTCTAGACAAATAAATTAACTTTCCTCTCTGAGTTTTGTTTTCAGTGTTTTGCTACTAATTCTTTCTCACGTATAAAATAGAAAATACATGATCAAACATCCTGAAAAGGCCAGTTTCCATGCAGACAATACCCAACTTAGTTTTGGCTGTTGTTTTGAAGAGAGATTTGTTTCTTAACAATTAAACACTGGATTAAACACTGGATACCATTACAAGTGCAGGGAAAGTAGAGGAAGTTCACATTTTAAAATATTCTGGTGTTAACATTGATGCAGTTGATCAAAAGTGAAGCAGCAAAGAGAAGTGACTGTTTTGCAGATGCAACAGAATATTGTATTGTAGCAATAATGTGGTAGACATCAGCTGTTTTATACTATGAAAAACTAACAGACAAGTGTATACTGCAGGCATTCAAAGACAGCATACTCCTGCTTTTTCTGGTCTCAGAGCTTTTTCACCCTACCCCTCCCTCTTTCATACTCAGTGCCCAGTAATGGAGGCATTCTAGATGCCTCTTAATTTGTGTCTGTGGCTTTATTTTTTGTTATTGTTAGCCCTTTGGTATGTAGTTCTCTTTTCCAACCAGTCCTGAATGATTACTTTTCAAATTTGAGTCTGTCAAATGCAGTGCCCTTCTGTATGAGAGCATAGCCTCTGCTTCTTTTCCTTTCCTCATTAGGAATGGGTCTAGATACTCCATACATGTTGCCTGAATCATACTCCATAGCTCCATCTAAGGATGAGTTTCAATGTTTTTCTGTCTTGAGGATGTGACTCACTTGACAAGTAACACTGACATGTGGTTGCTTCTTGCGTCCTTTTGCAACAGGAAATTATGCATCCCTGGCACATTTATTTCCTGTTGCTTAAAATGAGAGAAGTACGCTAGTGAAAGTGGTGGTCTTCTTCAGACATTAGCATTTAGGATTATCTGAATCTTGGGTCAAGGATGAGTTCTATTTAGTGTGACCCCTTTCTTTCTCTGGCAAAATTGAGTGAGGAAGAGCCTCACCCAATCAAGAAACACATGGTTGCACCAGAAATTGCTTAGCCAGAAGATCAGGTTAAATGGGGGCCTTTGCCCACTCTGCAGTGGCAGTTCCAAGGCCACCCTAATACCAAGAGACTACTAGATAATGCTTGGGTTCTGTAGTTCTTGAGTTCTGTAGTTTTTCTCAGCACCTGAGGATTGCTACCAAACAAAAAGAATCTCAGAACTACCTCTGAAACTGACTTCTGTGTTCTTCTCAATTCCACTAACTGAGCTGCTTGGATCTTCCTCTAACCAAGCTCCGTAATTGGAGACTGTATCATAGAATCGCAGAATCAGATGATGGTTGGGGTTGGAAGAGGCCTTAAAGATCATCTAGTTCCAACCACCTGTATGGACAGGGACATCTTCCACTAGACCAGGTTGCTCAGAGCCCCACTCAACCTGGTCTTGAATGCATCCAGGAATGGGGCATTCATAGCTTTTCTGGGCAACCTGTTCCAGTCCCTCACCACCCTCACAGTAAAGAATTTCTTGCCAATATCTTATCTAAACCTGCTCTCTTTCAGTTTGAAGCCATTCCCCTTTGTCCTGTCACTACATGCTCTTTAATAAATAGTCTCTCTCCATCTTTCTTGTAGGCTCCCTTCAGGTACTGGAAGGCTGCAGTTAGGTCACCCTAAGCCTTCTGTTTTCCAGGCTGAACAATCACAGTTCTCTCAGCCTTTCCCCATAGGAGAGCTGCTCCTATGGTGGCCTCCTCTGAACTTTTTTCAACAGGTTGATGTCCTTCCTGTGCTGGATACCCCAGAGCTGGATGCAGCACTGCAGGTGGGGTCTCAGAGGAACAGAGGGGCAGCATCCCCTCCCTGGCCCTGCTGCCCACGCTGCTTTGGATGCAGCCCCGGACACATTTGGCTCTCTGGGCTGTGGGTGCACATGGCTGGGTCATGTCCATTCTCTCATCCACCAGCACCTCCAAGTCCTTCTGGGCAGGGCTGTTCTCCATCTGTTCATCCCCCAATCTGGGCTGATACCAGGGGGTGCCCCCAACCCAGGTGCAGCACCTTGTACTTGGTCTTGTTAAACCTCATGAGATTCCCATAGACCCATTTCTCAAGCTTGTCCAGGTCCCTCTGGATGGCATCTTCTGTTCTTCAGGTGTGTCAACAGCACCACTCAGCTTGGTGTCATCAGCAAATCTGCTGAGGGTGCACTCAATCTCTTCATCTATGTCATTAATGAAGATAATAACACTGGTCTTGGTATGGACCCCTAAGGGACACCACTTGTTGCTGATGTCCATTGGGACTCCGAGAGATTGAACACTACCCTCTGGTTGCGACCACCCATCTGCTTTCTCATCCATCTACTTTGTCATCCATCTAAGAGTGCACCCATGGAATCCATCTCTCAAGGTTAGAAAGAAGAATGTTGTGGAAGACCATACTACATGATTGGTCATATCCAATCCCACAGATCAAAGCACTTAGTGCTGAGGACCCCTGATGGCATGGAACAACCCCCTTTGCTGTGCCTTGGCACTTACTTGCTGGAGGACAGCATTCAGTGTTGGAACTGTCCATGGCAGCTGAGCTCTTCTCACGTTCCACCTTTTGAAGGCTGTAGGACTCAAGTTCTTTATCTGTGTTCACTGGAGACCAGTATGAGGACTATCCTGTGTCTCAGGAGGTGTGCATCTCATCAGCAGAGTTAAAGGAAATACGAAAGAATGTTGCTGCCAACCTGCTGTGCTTGTTCTCTCCCCAGGGTTAGAGGCCCATTTTTGATCTGTACAACCAAGTTGCAGATGGGCTGTAGATCATTCTCCAATTCAGCTCTCCTCAGAAATTCTGGCCCTGCTTTCTAGTACCTTGCTCTCCCTAACCCACTTCTGGCCCTAGCAGGCACAGGAGATTTACTGTTCTCTACATTAAAAGTTTAAAGGAAACTGACAACATATCATTCCTGAATATATTGGAGGTAGATTTCCAGGCATTCCCCTACTCTTGGAAGTGTTTTACTCTAATATTCTCCAGATTCATGAAACCCAGGTAATAGTAGGATGGAAGTAAAAACCTGCTTTCCTTCTAAATGCAGTACACTGTGCAAGTCTTTCACATCCTTGAAGAAATCTTTCACTCCACAGCTTGAGCCTCAGGTGTGATATGCAGTTCTTTGTTTACAGCTGACCGAAAGATTCAGCTGATGCAGCCTCTCATGTGGTGCTGTCCAGCTTAGAAAACAGCTTAGAAAATACCACGGTACCTACAGGTGTAAATTTCTAGCAATTGAATCCCTCAGTTCAGCCATCATTATGGCTTGAAGGGACCTTGAAAGATCTTTCATTCCAACCTTTCATGGGAACAGGACCCTAGAAGAGACTATCTAGTACCCTGTCCAATCTCATTTTGCAGGGATTGATTGCTCTCAGCACAAGAAAAGTCTTTGTTATATCAAGATCTTCAAGACTCCTTATAGAGAGTGACCTTGCACCAATGTCAGCCACTTCCCTTAATATTCTAGGCTGGATTTCTTCTGAGCCCATGGATTTCTGTGGGTTGAGCCCTTGCAAGAGGCTGCAGACGAGCTATTCACCTACTGGTGGGTTGACACATGCATTGTTGTAGATACTTGATCGGTACTCTGTGGTCCAGCTATGCTGGTAAAGATGGAAGTAAAAAAGATATTGAGAACCTCTGCCTTATCAGCATGACTAGTGAGTAGTGTCCCTTCCCAGTTAGGCAATGGGTCTGGATCTTCCCTGTGCTTCTGCTTACTACTCACATATCTGTAGAAACCTTTCTTGTTATTCTTGACATCTTTGGCCAGTTTAAGTTCCATGTGAGCTTTAGCGTTCCTTCCTGCATCTCTGTATGCCCTGGCAAGGTTGTTGCAGTCCTTGATGGGTATTTAGCTGCCTTTCCATAGCTAGTATATGTCTTTTTTTCATTTTTTTTCTTTTTCCTTTTTTCTTTTTTTTTAATTGGAGCACCGTTTTGGAGGGGATGTCCTCAGAACCTGATTTTCTCTGGATTCCTGTCCTTGTTTCCTCTTCGTGCCCTAGTCTGTTTGAATACAAGTTAACTTCAGTAATGCATGGACTGCCACTACCACGGACTTCTGGGTCAAGACTACTTGCTTAGGATGTGTTAACTCATAAGCACAGAAACCTTGGTTGTGTTTCACATCAGGTTGTTTAAATTCAGGCATGTGTATATTGTGAGGGCCAAAAAACCCCTGCATTTTATGATCTTGGATACCTCTGACATTTGGACCTCTAAAGAGCCAAAGTGCATACATACAATGCATAGCAAACAGCTCTGGCTACTGGTAAGTGACCTTTCCCCCCCCCCAGTTTTACATTTTTATAATAATAACTTTTCAAAGTTGATATAAAGGTAGTGTGCAGCTGATCTGTGCTGCCTCCCAAGTAATCTCTTTTGTCTTTCTGATGATCTAAAAGACACATCCCATACAGGAGGTTGTTTCAGTGTTACTCACTTTGCTCAAAGTACTCAGCAAGACCTTCATTAATTATTTCATTAATCATTCTTAAACTATAAATTCATCCTTTTGATAAGGAATGAGGCATAACAGGGTTTTCTCAGGAATGGGAGCTTTAAAACAGGTAAATACAGGAATCAACATGGTTTTTCCTTATTCATGTTAAACATTACAGTCATCTAAGAACAATGCAACAGCTCATGGAAAAACCAAACCATGGAGTTATGGTTTTGTTTTGGTTACTTTAAGATAACTGCTTCTAAGTTAAATTAAATGTATCAAGTTACCTTCAACTGAGGCCCTTAGTGTTTCTAACAGTTATTTTTTATGATTACATGATCTCACATTACCACCTGTGTGATTTATTGTCATTTATAGTCTTGTGAATGAATATTCTTTGGTACTGAATGACAGACTGGCTAATATTACTGGGTTCTGTCAGTACCCCTGTCAATACAATAACAAAAGTGTGAGTATTGAAGCTTTCTCCGCAATGGATGTTAAAATATCTCATTGTTTTTGTGATTTCTTTTCGCCTTTAAATTACTTGTCAACTTTCTGATCTTTACAAGCCTTGACAGTTTTCAGAGCCAGTCAGGATTTAACCAAATTGTGGCATTTACCAGCCAAAAACTCTTTGCCAATGAAAGGATAAGTTTAGTTTCAATAGCTTTAAAATTTTCAATGTTAAGAGCAAGAAAAATCATTTTAATATAAATCACATGAAAGGAAAAACAATTTTATACATTTTAGAATCCTATAATTTAAAGATTATAGTACTGTTACACATAATAGGCTTACTAGTTCAAATATTTTTCATGAAACTGTAGGTTGCACACGTGTATGTGGGTTTAGGTTGCTTGTTTCATACTGCTAAAGTTCCTAGTGCAAATAATTGTTATATTTAAAACTTTTTCCAAGAGTACCTTCACTGCAATACCTTCTGTAGTTACAAACCTATCTGTCCACCCATCTATTCTTGTCATGTGATCTTGAGTGTCAGTGAAAGTCAGTCTGTTCTTTTTGAAACTGGTCTGTTCATTTTGTTCAGCCGCTGTGGTTTGCTAGTACATCAGTTCCAGTGTAAGCAATACAGTGTCACTGTAGTTGTCTTGCTGTTGTATAAAGAAGTCACTATAAATGTCTTGAAACCTGGCTAAATTGGAAAACTCTATTTTGGTTGTATTTTTAAAAATAAATTGTAACTTTCTATTATAGAAAACAATTGCAATATCCTATTACTTTGGTAGTGTTTTATATGAATTGTCGTATGGACCTAGAACACTGTAAATGATTACAAATAGTTTGTGGATCTTTCACATTTTTATTACAGAGTGTAGGATTGTCAGTTATATTCAGTCTCTGGGATTTGTGGTAGCTGCAATATCTTGCTGTTCGCTAAACTTTGTTGCTATTAACCCTCTGTTTCCATGCTTACTACTTTCTGGCCTATGCATTTGAAAATTAATAATTTATTGTAAAATTTAATTTACCAGTGTTTTGTTTTTTAAAATGCTGTATGGAAATATGTATTGTAATGAACCCAAATCATAGATCTTCATGTCATATAATGCATTAATGGATTTTTGGAAATTAGTATTTGATTCATTATGGATCAGTTTTAGGTTGAAAGTTATAGTATGGTTAAACAAAGCTTTTTCCTTTTGCAAGAAACAGACTTCAGATATTCAAGTAAACTTATCTCAGTTTCAAATACTACTGGATAAATAATTAATTTATTATTGCTTAAAACTGTGAAATTAGCACAAGTTTTGGTCTACTCCAGAATTGATTTCTCAATGATAATTTAAAAAGTGTAAGGTTTTTCAGTCATTGTCTTCTGTTATAAATGAATGTGGCATTTGCATGAATGTGCAGAAAACCCAGAACGGTATCCCAAATGAGAAATTAATTGCCATTCTTTCCATGTTTAAATTCTGAAATGTTTTTATCATGAAGTAAATTAATTAACCACTGACACACTGCAGAGGAAATGTAAGGTGCACTGGTAAAAGATAATGGACAATTAGTGGACAATGCAATGAGTTTACTAATTATGAGAGCTGGAAATAAGCATTTAGAGTCTCTTTCCCAAGAAATTTTACTCCATGCTCTATCTTGCCTCTGTTTTGAAGACTTAACCTTTCTTGGTACTTAGAATTACAAGATGGTTTGGGTTGGAATGAAGATTGTGTAGTTCCAGCCCCTGCCATGAGCAGGGACAGCTCCCACAAGGCCAGGTTGCTCAAAGCCCCATCCAACCTGGCCTTGAACATTTCCAGGGGTGGGGCATCCACAACTTCTCTGGGTAACCTGTTGCAGTGTCCCACTGCCCTAATTCTAGAGAATTTCATAGAATCATAGAACCGTTAAGGTTGGAAAAGACCTTTAGGATCACTGAGTCCAACTGTTTCATCCTTGTGTATGATTTAAATCTGCCCTCTTGCAGTTTCAAACTATTGTCCCTTGTCCTATCACTGCAGGCCCTGATGTCTTTCTCCATCTTTCTTGTAGGCCTCCTTTAATTATTAAAAGGCCACTAGGAGCTATCCTCAGAGCCTTCTCCAGGCTGAACAGCCCCAGCTCTCTGTCTCTCTTCACAGGAGGGTGGCTTTAGCCCTCTGACCATTTTTGTGGCCCTCCTCTGGATCCACTAACTTCTACAGGGCCCTGTTCCCCAGTCAGTCTGCTAATGAATTACTCTTTCTTCTGCTGGTAACTTCCCACAGCCTTTTGGCCACCTCTGTCAACAAACATCCCTAGCACCCAGTCTTGCCTTACCTCCTAATACCTCTGTCAAATAACTCCAAAGAACATTTCTACTTCATCACAGGAATCCACCTATGATGAGGTGCTTTGTTTTTCTTCCTGTGTGTACCAAGTCTTGCATTAATGCATGCTGTGGACAGCCCTACCCTCGCTCTGATAAACAATGGCTAATACAGAATACAATTTTCTCTTAGGCGAATCTTTATGAGAAGAAGCCAGGGTTGTGCATTTGGCTTGTAGGAATAAATGGAACCAACTGTGTCCTGTGAGGCACTGTGTTGCAGGTGAAAGCAACTTATTTGGACCACTAGAGCATCACCATCTTCAAGTTCAACATCTGGATGCTTAAGGTTTTTGTGGCTGTTGATACCAGCTGAACAAATGCATTTCCTGATTATTTTTTTAATAACTGCATCTTGTAGTAATGTTTGCCCAAATATATTTTCAAGTTAACTCTGCTTGGATTAAGGGGATGTGGTGGGGTGCTAATAAGGAGGCAGGAATATTTGTAGTTCATGTGAAATGGTAGGGGGAAAGGGATAGCACAGAAGTGATGTTCTGGGAATGCTTTTAACTAAACTTCTGCAGTAGATTTGCCTGTGAGAATAGAGAAACCAGATAGAGCTGTTCCACCATGGGTTCTTCTGAACTATTTATTATAGTGCATTTCACTCAGCAGAACTGAGTGG
>NW_008238664.1:10469684-10473120 GCF_000691975.1 Corvus brachyrhynchos
CCTGCTGCTTTGCAGACCTGCAGTCTAATCCGTTCCAGTAAGCTGTTCGCGAGGTGTCTGAGCTCTTTTACAGTTACTTCAGTTCTGCTTCATCCTAGGGTTTTACCAGGGAAAAAACTGAACAGCCACGTTTTGGCTAATGAAGGCTGCCTAAGGAACAACTCCAAAAGGAATTTTTCTTTCACTCTGTAACCAGGAGAGTTTTGCCATTGGAAAATCAAAGATGAAGGTAGAGTTACTGCTGGAGACATAACCCAGACAGTTCCCACAAAGTGACAAGTGTTTTCTAAGAGTGCCAGTAAATTTATTATTCATGGGGTTTTGAGAGCTAAACTCTTCTCACAGTTTACATACTCAAATATTTTTTGAAAATTATAAAGTATTTCTTGGTAATGTTTTGCTTAGTTCCAGGCTATGAACTTCTCTTCCAACCTTCTCAATAAATAGAACCCAACTGACAAAAACTTTTTCAACTGTGTTTTTGGGAAATATATATGGATGATAGGACTAAAAAATGTGTTAGTGAAAGCATTAGATTGCACTGTTCAGACTAAAGTGAGAGAAACTATGGTTAGAGACTGGATTAGAGTATTATTGGACACTGAATTGTGGAGATTTCGTGTTGTGGGTTGGACTTTGCTTCTGGAATTTTGCAGTTCTAGAAGGATGGGGCAGGAAGTGATACCATTTTCAAAATCTGCATAGTATGCTCTTATTTGTTAGTCTTCTGTTGGATTTTTCTCTTAGTTTAATTAAGAAAAGGATTTCCATTTATTGTTGTAAACGTATGTCCCACAGTTGAGAACCACTGCAGAGTAAATTTACATGACTTTCCATACTAAGAACAGAGGGAATGGCAGTGGAATAGGCAAACGTAATAAAAAGAGTTCTTCTAAGGTAAAATGTAAACATTAAATTGTTCTGTAGATCAGTTGACTTTTGCACTTTCTGAGAATATACGGACTTAAGTTTTTCAAGATCAATTGTGCCACTGAATAAAGTTCTTTAAATGAAAAACTAAACTAAGATTCAGTGAGATGGTTGTGTGCTAACAAAATGAAGGGAAGTTACGTGTCATCCTTTGAGACACTCAGAAAATGGATTTGTTTATTTTCGAAAAATACATTGTTTGTTATGCTCTGTATTAGGAAAGAAGCGAGTAACTTGTGTTCAGATTTGAGAGGGGAGTTTTTTAGGCCTGAAAAAGAGTTCTGGCAGCAGTTCCGTGACATTTACTTGAACTAGAGGAGAAAAACAAGGCAGCATTAAATGTGTTTAGCAAGAGTTTTTGAGGAAGTGAGGTTCAGTGTGCTAATTTCGATGTAAAAAAAGCAACATCTAACCAGAGTCTTAAATTTAAATAAACTGGGAATTAAATATTCCTTATGGCTGCATGAGTTTGACAAGTTACTTGAGTGACAAGACAGCATTTCAGTGCTGCCTCCCAAAGATGCCCCAGTAAATCCTTAGAAGACATACTTGCATTTGCATTCCACTGTATTCAGCCGTGACATTTGCACCAAGTCCAGGGAGAATTTTTTAACACAGTAGTCAGATTTTCTTTTTCATGCACAGTGACACATTAATAGAAGCAGTTTAAGTAGATGTGCTGGGACTATAGCAGTTCTGAGGTAATTAATTTCTCAGTGGAGATCTCACTTGACTAAAGTAATGGAGAAAATAGTACAAAAAAATTTAAAATGCAACTCGAAGAAGATGCTGTAAAATGTTCCTGCTATTAAGAAAGTATTCCCCACAAAATCTTCTGTAGCATCAAAGTCACATTAAGTTGATCCCTTCTTCCAGCTTTGTGTCACAATGCCTTATCCTCCACAGTGCTCTCAGTCAAAGAACCATGGTACCACATGGATCAGTGAAGTGATCCAGATAATTTTAACCCTTGGGGAGAAAAACCCACAACAAACAACTGTGTTATTTCAGTGCCAGCAGAGAAAATGCTCATGGAATTATATTTGCAGTCAATGAAAATTATCCCAGTTACATTAATAGGCTTAGAAACTGGTATGGGCATTGAACCTGTACAATGCTTCCAAAGTTGGCTTCCTAATTTAAACTACACTTCTTTCATATTTTACACTCCATCATCAGTAGTTTATATCAAAATAACGGTTTCTGTGTATGAAGTTAGAGACAATGAGTGAATTCTGACTGTAAATGTTCCTCCCTGTTCTTATGCCTGCTACTGTACACTTATCTGACCATATTTTAATGTATTTAATGGATTTTCTAAGACTTTTGACTGAAAATGGAAATAACCTGCCACAAGAATACTGAAGCCTAAGACTTGTCGCAAAAGAGATGCTGTGGTTCGAGCACAGAGCACAGAACCAGCAGGGCCTGTGTTTTGTGTTTGAAAACAAAACCACTTGTGTTAAAACTAAAAAATTTTGAGTGGAAATTCAGACCATTAGACTTTACATTGAAATGGGTATATTTCCACACTGTGAACTTGGCTGACACAGGTTTTTCTCAGTCTCATTTTCCTTTCAAGTTTACCTACTTAATTTTTCACTCCAACTCCTACTTTGTTCCTTCCCAAATCCCCCATTCTGATAGTGACGGTGTCCAACAGCTTGGCCTTTACATGTTTGACAGCTGGTCTCTGCTCATCAGCCAGCACTGGTTCCAGCACCGATGATGTGTTTACCAGGGGCTTTTCCAAGCCCTGCCTGCTCTGACAAAGTACTGTGGATCTATTTTTTGCCTGGCCTGTGTAGCAGTAGCCTTGTGAAGGTCACGGAAATAGTCCTGCACCTTGCCTGCTCGGCCCTGCAGCAACAGTAGTAAAGTCCTGCCACTATCCACAGCAGGGCAATCAAAGGTCTTTCCTCCTGCTGATGCAGAATCAGAAGGCACTGGGACAAGATGGAGAGGTGGAGTGGACACATGGATGAGACAACAGATACACATTACTTGATGGCCTGCTGAAGTTGGGAAAAGCCAGGAGAGACAAGACTGTTAAGCTCTTCTCTGACCATCACCCGCAGTCTGCATGGGGTGAGATGTCACCTGCGCTGCCCCTGATTCTTGATCCGGGCAGTCCTGGACTCCTTACTGCCAGTCTTGGTAACTTTTCTCACCACAGATCTTGTGACCTGTGTGAAATAAGGGATTGTCAGGAAACATTTCTATTATAAAGAGGCTTTTCTCCCTGTCCTGAAGTTCTTTGTATCTTGCTGACCTTCACGTGGAAGCATTAGGCAAGTGTTCTATGAATCCAGGCTGTGCAGACTGGGAGCCGAATCGCAGTGTATCCATCAGAAAATACCCTTGAGCGACCTAAGAAATACCCAAGGCGGATCTCCCCGCTGGTTCCGTTTCCGGGCGGTCGCTGTCACCAAGGGCGGCGGGGCGGCCCGAGGCGCGGCCCGCCCCAAGATGGCGGAGTACGTGCAGGTGCTGAAGCGGGCGCTGA
>NW_008238664.1:10473261-10488091 GCF_000691975.1 Corvus brachyrhynchos
ACAGGCCTCGGGAAGAGCCCGCTCCGCCCCGCCCGCCGTGCGTTCCGCCGAGGCGGCGCGTCCCGGTCGGTACTGGGTGCTGTGCTCAGAGCGGTCTCCACGCAGGGCCCGCGGCTGTTTTCTCTTCTTGAGGCACCTTGGAGGGTTCCTGGATGCTGAGCTGTCGGTGTTGCCCGGACAGGTGTTCCTGGTGTTCAGCCGCGGTCTGTGGTCTGTTGCCACAGCCGTGTCTCTGCTGTAGCTGCACTCGATGCTTATGCGTACGCCATCGTCCTCTTTGCTCTGGGTCACCTCAGGTTGGCAGTGGTTTTCTTAAAAGTGCACAAATCTGGGAGCCGTGCATCTGCTGAAATCCCGTGGTGTAAAGCAAGAGAATTACTTCATTTGCCTTACTGGCTCTATTTCTTCTAATTCACTTCAAACTGCAGGTCACCTCTGCTCTTTGGCAGTGGATTGTCACTGCTGACCTATGCTCAGCTTTGGATGCCCTCCAGCCCCAGTGGCATTTTGTGCAAAATTAGTTGCAGCCTTTGTTTCCATTCATGTCTGAGTACTTTCTTCCCCAACTACAGAACCTTGCACTTACCCACATTAAACTTTCTCCTGTTTTTTTTTTTCCTCTCACTCACATCTCATCTTTCTTGTATTTTGCACTGTGATACAGCAAGTTTGAAGGTGCTCCCAAATAGGAGCTGCAGGTTTACTAGGGCACTCTTTTTGCATTCAAATCCTTGATGAAATGTAGGGTGGAAGTCTAAATGGTATGTGATCCAAATTCAGCAGTGTCAGTAACCCGTGTTGTATTTATAGTTGATCCTGGCAAAAGTATTAGGACATATACAGTGAATGTCGTAGGCCTGACCACATGCTACAAAGCTATTTTTTTAATCAATATTGAGAAGTCAGGAATATGGGATAGGGGTGATTTGCAAAGACAAAATTCTCTGCCATATATTAATGGCTTTCTTATGTTAGAACAAACAAGCCAAGCTTTCTGAGCCTTCTTGAAAGCTTCCTCCCAGATCCCCCCCCCAATCACCATAGCCCTTTTCCCGTTATTTCTTGGGGCTTAAATTGATCTGTTCTGAAAAGTTAAACATAACATTTTACACAGTTTGTGATCAGGCCTCACCAGTATTTTAATATAGTGGCTTTAGTACCTGTTGAGCAGTAAGACAATACATGGTTTCCCTGGCTAGTGCTTTACTGCTATTATAATTACTATTTTCTGTCACACACCTTCCCCCTGCCTCCAGGTTGTTTTCTCCTCTTTGTTTTCCTTCTCAGGCTGTAGTTATTACTCTGACAGTTCTCAAGAAGAAATGGAGCTGGGGAAATGAACATGTGGAAGAGTTTGAGTATTAGGTTTCATCAGAGTGCCTCTTCCTAAGCACAGCTTAATGAATGTCTCCTCAGAGATCGTTTGTGAGTCTAAGATCGCAGACTGTGTTGACACCTTTCCACCACACAGAAAAAGAAGGCAGGCAAGACTGGAGACAGTGCTGTCCTTCTTTTCCTTCAGAAGACTGAAGTTAGGTGTGTTAGGTGGGGAATCACACCTGATCCTCGTAACCACACCAACCACAAACACAATTGCTGCCTCCTGCTCACCTTTCAAGCCATTAAATCATCCATCCCAGCTAAAGGAATAGGCTTAGTACTTAAATGAAGAGTAATCAAGGTGTTCTTTCTTGCAACAGTTGATTTTAAGAAGTAATCACTGGTAACTGGAAAAAAATTATTTACCCAAGTCAGGAGACTGTTTCTCTGAATTTCCCTGCTTTTCTCTATGTGTTTTTCACTGAGGCAGCTGCAGCAGATTTATATGTTATGAAGTCAAATTATTAAGAGCCTTTGTGGCTGGAAACATTCTCTTTATTTAAAACTCAGTGAAATTGGCTGGAAAATATTTTCTGGAAGCCATAAATACCTCTCAGTGTCTGATATCAGTATTCAGAGCGTGAAGTCAGGACAAGGGCGTAAGAACACTTTAAAGAAAGGGAAGGGAAAAAGGAAGGGAGAGCAGCAGTGGAATGGCTCTTTTTTTTCTGAAGCTGGGAGTTTGGGCTTGTAAAGCTGAGCCAGAGATCTTTAAGTGTTTCTTTGATAGAGGAGAGATGTGTCAGAGAATCTCTCTGCCTGCCACCACAGAGGTTTAAAACAAGTACCTGCTGGAATGATTGTCACTTTCACACACCCTGGGAGAAAAAACAACAAAAAAATCTTCATCTGACCACATTCCTTCTCACTTGGGATTGAGTTGAGAGTGTGCATAATACCACAAACAACTAAAACCTTTGAGAGGAAACTTTTCTTTATCTAATTCTGCCTGGGATGAATGTCAGTAAAAAGAAAAACAAAGTTGTAGATATAGAGGGAGAAGAGCACTTCAGTTCATTTTAAGGTTTTATCATTAGCATGTAAATCATAGGCTCAGTTTAATTATTGATCTCTACAATAATGTTAAAATATGTTCTTTATAAAGAGTTAAAACTCGTATATACCTTATCTGGGTCAATGTAAGTCTCACGGAGTTGCAGGGTGAATGCTTGCATCTTTCACACTTGCGCAAAAGCAAGAAAGTAACAATTATAGTGTAGGGTTTAGCATGTATTTCCTTGGCAAGCAGCTGCAATGGCCTAAAATATTGCTATTCCTGTCTTGGAGGTTACTGCCCACACAGCCATGGGAAGTCTCTCGTGCTGCTTCAGTGCTGACCACTTCCAATAGCAATTCAGGCTGAAATAGTAGCTACTAACAGTTGAGAAGGATGGTAACATTTTCTACTAAGTGGATTAACATGTGACTCTGGGACTCCCACAGTATTTAAGGTTTTATGGGTGTTAAATTGTAGAGTTGCTTTATCTTCCACTATAATGAGCTTTTAAATAAGTAAGAGTTCCTGAAAGCATTTTTATATGGGTTTTATCATCCTGCCAGTGGGGTGCACATTAGTTGCAGGAATTGGTGATGGTGATTATTTTACAATCCTTAAGCTTGAATAGTTTTTTAAAAAAATATCTTTGCATACATGTGTACAGGTTTTTACTAGCCCCTAAGAAACCTCTGCCACAATTTCATTCTGAGAGGATGCCAATTTAAATTGTTGTTTTGATAATTCACAGGGTCAATGATTTGAAGACTGGTAATCTGATAGGAACTGACAAATATGGAAACAAATACTATGAAGACAAAAGAAACTTCTTTGGTATGTGTGCTAATGTGAACACCTCCCAGCCAACTGTGCAGCTTTCACATAGCTTGTGTGCTTTCTGCTAGTGAAATACAACTTGTTGCCTGCCTGACTTCCCTGCACTTGACTTGTGTGAGTCTTAGACAAGGAACTCACAGAAATGCTTTGACAGCTTCTGTTTCTCTGTAGCATCCCTCAATTCATTTGCAAACACAGTCAATCTGAAACAATAAATATGGGATAAATAAAAGCCAGTTAGATGGTTTCCATGTAGGTAAAGCTATATGATCATGTGATTTAGAGTTGAATTTGGTCCTTGACCTAAAGGCTGGTAGTTTAACAGGTGGGCAGAGAAGGAGAACTACTTTTATAACTGCCTCACAGCTCTACTCACTTACATGATCACTTCAGGGCAAAGAGCACAGGTTAGCTTAAACTTCCTATTACCTTAAGTAATGGGATTTTAAATCAAGTTTGTAGAGTGCTTAAAAAGGCAGCACCTAAAGCAACACAGGTGACCCATAAGCAATTGACATGCTGGTCAGGCCAAGCTGACTGCTGACTGTAGGGTAACCAGGGAAAGCACTTGCTGGTTACCATTGCTTGGTAGTTTTGTATAGCTGAAATTTAGTTTACTCTTAGGTTATAAGTGGCAATGTCCTTTGGGAAAAGACTCCTCATAACAGAGAAAAAAAATCCCCAAACCTGTTTCTCTGCCTAAAAAAATGCATAAGTCCCTATTTCCCATTACTTATACAATAGCCAGTATTTGCTTCTTTGTGAGAGTATTAGATTCAGTCATCCAAAACTACAGTAACAGTGGAAATACAGACAACTTGGGGAAAAAAAAGCTGTGCTGGCTTTAAAATAAGTGCCCATTGTGGTAGATACTATCACTCAAAACGTTTTCCATTGGTTTTCCTGAATTCTCTCCTTTATGTGAAAATAATTTACTTTTTTGAACTAATGTGATATTTCTGTTTGTTTACTTAAGGTCGACACAGATGGGTTGTATATACTGATGAAATGAATGGCAAAAATACCTTTTGGGAAGTTGATGGAAGCATGGTGCCCCCTGAATGGTAAATGATTTAGCTTAATAATGTGGACAGATTCTCATTGTAGTTGCTTTATATTTTCTTATCTTACAAAGCAGAATATTAAAAAAAAAAAATTTCATGGATGTAGCTGTCTTGTCAGACTGGTCACTTCTAATGTTGAACTGCATTCATGTTTGTTGCTCACTGTCCTGGCAGAGGCACTCATTGCTTTTTGGATTGAGAAAAGCATTTTGCCAGCCATATTGAGCAGGTCAAGATGGTCTTCTAATTTTCTTTATTACTTGTGATTCTCTGTTAATGGCTTGGCAAAGCCTTGGGCACCAGAAGTAAAAAATTTGTTATTTTCATCATAAGCAAGAAACTAAGAAACATATGGCAGTGGTGGAACAGCATTCCTTAACCCACAGCCACTAACAGCATAATTGTTTCAGTTTATATACATTGATGTGGTTGTAAACATTAAAGTGCCAGGATGCTCCATATGTTGACTGCTCCTTGACTATAATTTTTATTGAGGTTTTATTTTCTGTTCGTGCACTTCAGTAATAATTCTGTACAGCCTTGAGTTCCAGAAGGTCTCTGGCCACGCAGCTGTTGATCCTTTTTTTGTTTTCCTAGAAAACTCAGACCACATAAAGTAACAGTGTATCCTAGTAAAAACAATCTCTGTGCAATTCTTCAGGGACAGGAATAGCACTTCAGCCCCAAAGCAGCAAAAGGTGATATGAAGAGAGAAGTGTTTGAGAAGACTGAGCAAACACTGACATTTATTACTCCTGTGACAAATGCTCTGTGCCAAGGCTGGGACTGATTATAAAATCTCCTAAACTGTGGCTCTCACAGGAACATTTGAAGAATGCGTGGGTCGACTCTCTAGGCAGTCAATTTTATTTCAAGCTCTCCCAGCCTTATAGTATGTTTAATGTGGTTAATGCTTTTTCTTGTCTTATTTGGTAATAACTGAATGGCGTTGTTTTTGGAAGTGACGTTAGAATCTCCAACACCAGGATGTTCATGCCTTGCTCTCTGCATAACTGTTGTTTGGTTCTGGTTGTTATCCAGTATTAGACTGTGCTGGCTTTTAAGATTTTCTTTATTTTGAGGCATAGGTTTTGTTTCGTTTTGTTTTTTCCTTTGCTTGGGTTTATGTGATGTTTGTTGCCATTTACAAACCTCAGTAAAGGGTTTCTTCCTGAGAATCAAAGTGAAGTTTCAAGAGTTAAGTAGCTTGTTTAGTTCACAGAAATTAATGAGGTAGAAAAACTTCCTATCAATGTGGGAAAAATTCCTTTAAAAGAAGCAGTAAAGATTTCATTATTTTCAAGACTGGTGAGTGTAATGAGGCACAAAATGGTAAACAGTCTTGTGTTCGAAGGTATTTTTGTCAGGAAACTTAGTTGTGCAGTACCATTCAGGCTTGTGGATTTGGATTTTTTGGGGGGTGGGGGAAAATAAAGTGGGGGTGGTGTTTCTTGCTGATAAATGTGTATGTCCCATGGTAACATATGTTCATTCTTATATAGGAATCCTAGCTTTGTGACACATTTACATCACTGCTGTGTATTTCCATACAGCTTAGAGACATCTCTAAAAATACAAGTATTTTGACTGGGAATAAATGCTGTCTTTTAAGACTTTTTAAAAAATTTTATGTGGTGCTATAGTGCCTTACATTTTTAACATGGTATAGACTTCTGAATTGAAACTGGCAATATATTGTACAAGCCACTGTCAGTGTAACACTAGAGTTGTGCAACTGCACAGGTAATGAGTGGTTATTTTGGACCCAGAAATTTGTTGGAAATAAATTAAACTGTGTGAAATTACTTATATTAACAAAGAGAGTAATTAATGCACAGTATAACAGTATGATACATGTTTGTCATCCTTGGGTCAACTGGGAAGTATTTAAAGTACCGCTGTTAGAGGTGAGCATGATCTGAATGCTTTTTCTAAACACTGATTTTTTACTCTGGGGTTCAGTTAATTTAGCTCAGCTCAGTGAAATTTTGTGGGTATGTTGTTGTATCCTCTCCTTGCAGTGTGCCTTCAGGATTGTGGAATATGAATGCTTGTTCAAGTACAATTAAGTGAAGCTCATGCATGATGAACTGGGAAAAAGCATTTTGGTATGTTGAAAAGTTCTGAAAACAACTGGGGAAAAAATGCTGCCCTTTACCTTCTCTCAGATACTAGAGAAAAAGAAAAAACAGAAAGAAAAAACATCTTATATGTAATAACGTATTGTGATACTGTTTTAGGAGCTACTGAGTATTTTCAGTATTCTGAAATAATTGCTGTAATGTCTTTTGACAAAGGATGTACTGAAATTGTACAGTATGAAAGAAATCAAAGTGTTGTTTTGACATATGTCTACTCTTCAGGGAATCGAGACTGTTGCTTTTTAAAAATGTTTCCACACCAGAATATGTAGGCTTGTAGTTTATACTGATTTAGTTGTTATTTAACTTCTTTTTCACTCTGGGTTTTCTTTTTTTGTCTCCAAAATCCAGATGTTGGTATCTACTTTGTTGGAGACGAGTTAATTAGATTTTTAAAAATTTCTTCCATACTTGCCTTGGGAATGAAGAATATTAATCTTCTTTTAATGCTTTACAAGAAATTTTGCACAATTTTTTCCCTACACAAAGTCATCTTTTTCACTTTTAGACAGTGAGAGAAACCAAATACTTGTTTTGTCTCTTACTAGTCAGAGTATGCTGTTTGCAGGAACTCAGTGCTTCCATTTTTGAACACACTGATCGGGTGTGCTCTGTGAACATACAAACAATAGAAGTTAAATCCGTTTATAGCAATGCCTGTGTGGACTCTGTTTAGTGCTTTCATTGATGTCTCCATTGCAGCATCACTCTAATCCTTGGCCTGTGTGTTTAAGCTATTTGTTTCGTGTATTTCTGGTTCAATGTATTTCGGTTTGCATTTTGGCCAAATACTTTAAAAAAACAAATTGACAGCTCGTGTAAGTGTACACACTAGTTAAAAATAAATTGCTCTTTCAGTGTCATCCTGTGGGGAAAGAAGAACTGTAGTTTGAGAATAGTTTTTTCCTTTTGTAGGGACGCTTCATTTTGCCAGCACTGTCCTGTGTATTTGTAGTGTCTATCCTGTGCTTTGAGGTTTATTTCCTTCTGGTGCAAATCTGCCATCTTTGGAAGGAGCTCCAGGAGTGTTTATTTCATATAGTGAAGTATTGCAAATTTACCGTCAGTTTAATAGTCTGCATCCTCTTTAGTTGATCTGACAGGGAGGAATGTAGCACCTCAGACTTAAAGTGCCAACACACTAGAAAATGTAAGGAAACTTGCAATTCTCCTGTAAAAATGCTGCTTTTCAAGTCTGCCTTCAAGGAAAACAAAACAAAAAGATTGAATAGAAAAGGAAGGAGAGTGGGAAAATTTCCATCCTTTTAGTAGCTTCACAATAAATTTGTGGAGTTTTATAACTTGATTAAGTGCTAGTTTGGTGTTTTCAGCTAAATTGAATGCCATCTCATTGCTGTGGTGTAGTAGCTTGCATGAGAAATTCGTTATCTCCCATGTGTAAACAAATAAACACATTTGGTGTCCCTTTTTCCTTCTCTGCCTTATGACCTGAACCCACATCTTCATTTCTCTTGTCTCACTGCATGGTTAACTTGTGGCAAAAAGTGGATGTTAACACGTTGGCAAACATCCTGAGCTGACGCAGGCTGTGCCTGAACCTTGCAGATGCACATATGGTAGTGGCTGCTGAGTTTGTGTAGCATCAGTTCTTGTTTGACAGCTTGTACATCATAGAATTGGCTCCGGTCCCTTGTAGCTTCAGTTTGCTTTTAAATATTTGTTAAAACTTGGGAAAAAATTCTTCATAGTCTTGAGAGCTTTTGAAGATACTTTGAGGTGTCTTTTATCCATTTACTCAAGAAAAAGTGCAAAGGCTTTGCTGGGCTCAGTCTGCTTTCTAGTGACTGCTCTCTGATTCAGCAAGCTGCCTCAGCCTCTTCAGAGCTGCTTGCATCCTCCTGATATTTGTGTGCTCTGTGCAAGTTATCTGCTTCTTTGTAGGTTTTCAGTCATTAATTGCTTTTGAATCCTGTTTTTCCACGCATGGATTTACAGGCCGAGTTTGTATAGAAATCTGGCCATCTGCAGGATGTCACATCTCTTTATTCATGCTGTTCAATCTAGTGCATGAAAAGCTTTTCTTGAGTATCTGGGGGTAGAGTCTGAGATATCAGAGCTTCAAAGGATTCTTTGAGGCAGGTGTCAAGGGGAAAGTCTTCCCAAAATAAAGTTATCAAGATTTTAAGTGGAAAGTGGGAGCTTTTGTTTGAGAGAACAGACTCTGCAAACCAAAATGCTTTTGTAAGTCACATGTTGTGCTTCTAAGGGGAATGTTTTGTGACCAGGTTAAGCCCTGAAACTCCTAAATATAATTCATAGTGGATTGATTTCTAAACAAACTTTTGAAATCTCTTCATGTATTTCAATACCTATGACTGTACTGACATGTCTTGTCAGTGAGCAATTTTATTTCTACTTTCCAGTGAGAAAATGTGATTCAAGGATTGGTTTTGCTGATCTGTTTAAATTTGAGCCTGGTTTCATGTTGATGTTACAGAAATCCAGAAAATCTTAAACCCAAAGATGTTTATTTCTCAAAAATGCTGTATTTTAAAAGGTTTTATGAATTTAGTCTTAAAAAGCTGCAAAACAATAGTTTAAATGACAGGTAAAGCTACTCTTAAATGATACTGTGAAACTTTTCTGCTGTTTCAAGGAATGAATGTATGACAAGTACACTTGTAATGACAGAGGTGCCAGACATCAAGCAGGCTTGGAATATAGTTGATTTTAGCTGAGCATTAATACAGTTCTAGTGCTGTGCTTGCTCCAGCCTGTCTTTCAGGGCCTTGGTAACTGGATTTCTGTCTGACAGTTTTTTGTTTGTCCTGGTGGTGTGTGTGACTTTTGGGGAGCATGAGGATGGTGAGGCGTGATCACAGGTGTGTAAATAGGGATTTGTGTGCAGGATTCTTATCCACTGTTACCAGAAGCATCACTAGGTGAATGTGTGTTGTAAGTTGCCTGTGTCATGGTTTAACCCCAACCAGGCACCAAGCCCCAGGCAGCCACTTGTTCACTCCGCCTCCAGTGGGACTGGGGAGAAAAGGGTAAAAGCTGGAAAACTCATGAGTTAAGGACAGTTTAATAGTGAAAACAGAAGCTGCACACAGGCAAAGCAAAACAAGAATTCAGTCACAGCTTCCCATGGGCAGGCAGGTGCTCGGCCATCTCCAGGGGAGCAGGGCCCCATCACATGTAACGGTGACTTGGGAAGACAATTACCACCACTCCAAACATCCCCTTCTTCCTCCTCCTTCCCCCTACATGATATACTGAGCATGATGCCATGTGGTATAGAATATTCCTTTGGTCACTTGGGGTCACCTGTCCTGGCTGTGTCTCCTCCCAGCTTCCCGTACACCCTTAGTCTCCTTGACAGCATGGCAGTACAAAAATCAGAAAAGGCCTTGGCTGTGTGTAAACCCTGCTCAGCAATAACAAAAGCATCTCTGTGTTATCAACCCTGTGTTCAGTACAAATCCAAAACACAGCCCCATACTGAGGAAAATTAACTCAATCCCAGCCCAAAGCAGCACAGTCACAGAGAGTTAAATTCACTTTATTAATGTCCCTTGCACATTGCAGTAAGAGCCTTAATTTTTATTTTTAAAAAGAAAATTAACTCTACCCTGGCCAAAACCAACATAATATGTTACAGTAAGCAGTTTTGAAAAACTGAGGCTCCTCTGGAGTGATACTCCAAAGCGTTTTGAAATGCAGTTCTAGAGTCAGTACTAGCAGAATGGACTGTTCTTTTGCCCTTTCTCTCATGCCACACACTCTGTGTTTCTGTGTTAGCAGTGGAGAGCTTGTTGGGTGTGAGCATAGGATCCCCCCTCTGTCAGGTTAGCTTTTTTGCAGCACTTCTGCCAACCTTGATGCAGGCTGTCATAGGACACGTGATACCTGAGGTGATGTGAAGCACAGTAGTGCACAGAATTCTTCTGACAGGTGTGAATCGGGCAAGAGAGTTCACCTAAGGTGAGAGCTTTGTGTGATGTGGCCAGGGCATTTCAGAGGCTGGTTTAAAACACCAGGTTTAAAACTGAGCAAGACCTGATTCTCTATCATCAGACCACATTGTGATTAGTAGTGCTATGGGGCCACCTTTTTCCAGACAGAAGTCATTTGCCACTTACCTTTTTTTAACATAAAAGCAGTGGGAAATGTACACTTTGAATGAGACCAGATTTACAAAGGAGACTGGAGAGAGGAAGAGCTGGATTGCCTTCACATTCACACTACATTGGTCACTTCATCTGAACATGTGTATAACTTCCAAAGTGGATAATTTTTCCCACAGGAAGCCGTTCTTTGCCTCTAAACACAGTTTTTTCCTCTTAGTTTTAAATGATCTTATGGTTCCGTCTGTATTCAAGCCAGTTTCCTGGCAGTCCTTAGTCCTACAATGTGTGGCTTCAGTTTGGGGGTTTTGTTTGGTTTTTTACTTCAAGAAAAAGAACTTCAGGCTGACACTTTTTTAAAATTGACATTTTTGTATTAAAGTTATAGCTAAAGTTGAGATTTTTTTTCTCTGTTTTTTAAAAATACATGTCAAGAAGCAGTTGGTAAAGATTACCAGCCTTCTCTAGAGCTGTTCATGTTTACAATATACCTATCAGTCTATTTCTCACCACTTCTGTAGTGGTTTTGTTTTGCTGTATAAATGAAGTGTGCTGGATTTGTTGCTAAGGGCTGAAAATGCAATTTTTAGGTTTTCTAATAGAACTAGAGAAGAGGACTTCATATTTTTAGGTCAAGTCTTTGCAAAAGCTGATTAGCAGAAGTCTCCTTAATTCTACTCAGTAAAAAAACACATAAGCTTGCAAAAAATGTCATAACCTCACTTTTGTCGTAACTACACACAGTAGGAAGTACATGTAAACTGACAGGTGATTAAAATGTAATTCAGATTTCAAAGTTGCTTCAGGCACTGAAATAGGAATGGGATGGAATCAATTCAGTTGGTCTCTGCTGCAGTGTTTCAGTAAATTGTTAGAGAAAATGCTTTGCTTGATCATTAATGTTGCTTGCACCGAGAAAGATTGACATTTAGTTCATAGGTAAAGGCTAATCACTGTAATCACTTGATAATTACCCTGTTACTGATTGGTATTAATCATTGTGTTGTGCAGTCAGTAAATATTTATATGCTTGTTTTAGGTGTACTTACGTCATTAATCTGTATCCCAAATGGTAGCCTCATGTATGCTTTGAAAATGGTATTGAAATTGTTGTGCAGTGTAGTCTTCTGGTAATTAAAAACAAAACAAAGCTTCATAACCTAACAAAGAAAAAGCCCAGACAACAAAACCATACCTTGTGGTTTTGCCATTTGTAGTGCCTGCCTTGACCTGGCTGCTTGGTGAAGGCTGTACAAACAAGTGACAACATACTCTGCCCAAAACCTGAACGTACAAAGGAACAGGAATTTGAACTTAGGTATGCTTTGAACTGCTTGGAGGCAGAATTGTTGTTTATCAGTTAGGTTTGTGAAACTAATTAAAATCAGTATCCTGTTGTCTCATTGAAAGTCACACTGGATTAAAATTATTTTTCTCCCTTCTCAGAATAAATACTTAGTGTCTCTTCAGAGGAGGACCCTTGTGAGTCAGGAGATAGCCTTGTCATGTAATGTTCCTTAATATCAATATGTCTTTTTCCTCTTAAGGCATCGCTGGCTGCACTCAATGACAGATGACCCTCCAACTACTCATCCACCAGTCGCTCGTAAATTTATCTGGGAGAACCATAAATTCAATGTGAGTGGCACTCCTGAGCAGTATGTGCCTTACTCTACTACTCGCAAGAAGATACACGAGTGGATCCCACCTAAAACAGCCAGCAAGTAACAACAGCAACAACATGACTTGTCTCAGCTTGGGCTTTCAGTGTAAACTGTATTTTCACTGGTTTTGTTCAGAATAAAAGCCTCCTATAGCAGCTGTAGTTTAGTTTATTGAATTGGGGGCAGGGAAACAAGTGAGAAAATGTTGGGAAGAGGACAGAATACGTGACAAGTCTTGATCTCATCAAGATACTGTGCTTTTCTCATACTGTCAGTGTCCTGTCGTCACATAAGCAGCTCTCAAACTCTTTTTAGCGTAACAATTCCCGTGGTAGTTACTGCTCATGTTTGTGTCATTCAGCAGAATACAAATACACATTTGAAATACAGATTTCTCATCTCTAGCATTATCCTTTTGCAGTCTCTGCATGGCAAATAATGCACTTTTCGTGTACTATTTTCTTTTAAATTTTCATAAGACAAGTTAGAATAGTACGACCAGTCAGGACTATAGTTTTCATTCATAAAGTGTTCATAAGTATATACATGAGTATGCAAAAAGCATTGCTGTATTCCAATATGGGATGATACATAATATAAAAATTGGAAGGCTACATTAATCAAATGACATCTCACCCATAAGGGAACTCAGCCATAAGAAGAGGGCCCTCTGTCACAAAAATCTCTTTTGCTGTGGAGGTTCATTACAAGATGTTCTTATAAGGGTTTGAGATGGGCCGTTTGCTCTCTTGTGGCAAGATTTTTAAAAGTCTTTGGAAGTTTGAGATTGCACAGGTTTTAGGAGGTGGTAAAATGTACCAGAACCTAGTCTCAAAAATGTGAAGCTGGCAAGTGCACTTTAGAAAGAGAGTTGGTTGGGGCTGTGGCTTTTTTCTGTATCTTGCTAATTAATTGTTGACTTTTATTCCAGTCTGCTTATGTGTTTTAGCAAAGCTGCCCTCTCCACAAGGCTTTCTGTACCTGATGACCTACTCTGTGGATAACTGGTGCGGGCTGTGCCCCCCCAGCCCCTCATTCACCCCAGCATCTCAGCTGGTTGGGGAAGAAAAGAGAAACTTCATGGGTTGAGAAAGATGGGAAGAGTGCTTGCCAGTTACCATCATGAGCAAAAGAGATTTTAATTTATTGCCAATTAAAATTGCATAGTGAGAAACAAAGTCAAAAACTGTAAAACACCACCTTCTCTCCCCACTTCTTCCCAGGTTCAACTTCACAGCTTCACTCCTGACTCCTCTACTTCCTCCTTGGGGAATGGTGGTCAGTGTGTAACAATTGTTGTGGGCTCTGCTGTTCCTGCTCCCTGATTCAGGCTGGGTCCTCTTCGTGGGCTGCAGTCCTTTTCGATAAACCCAGTATGGGTTTTCCACAGGCTGAGGTTCCTGCTGGGAAATGCCTGCCTGCTGGTGTGGATTCCTCCTGGGGCCGTCAGGAATCTCAGCTCTGGCACCTGCAGCACCTCCTCACCCTCCTTCTGCTTTCAACTTGGTGTTCACATGGCTGCTGCCCACTTCTTTCCCCCTCATCCTCTGCCTATGCAGTATTTTTTGCCCCATCTCAAATCCTCTTTCTCAGAGGTGCTCCTGTTTGGCAGCTGGACTGAGCCATGCCCTGTGGTGTGTTAGCTGTATCCAGCACAGGGCAGCCCTGGCCTCTCCCTGCAGAGGCTCCTGCAGACCCCGCTGCCAGCACCTTGACAGCTACACCCAGTGCACTGACTCACAGGAATCGTTGCTAAAGATGACTGAGAAGGGGGTTGGGTGTATTACATGCTTGCAATTGCCTGTCAAGAAGAAAAAACCTTTGCTCCCCAATGACCCCCACAGTGGCTGCACCACTTACTCTATGCTGGCTGATTTCCTTTGCCTGCCCACCCAACTGGGTCACTTAACCCTCAGTTGCTTCCTTCCTTATTAAATCAAATTCTGGATTAATTAATTACTTAAAGGTGGGGTTTTAAACTTTATTTTCTTGAAATTAGTTCTAGTCTTTAAATTAGTAGGAAGTAGCACCAACATCTCCTAACCTATCTAATTAGAAAAGGATAATGTTTCATTTACTTTAAGTCAACAAAAGCACTGGGCACAGCTGAAAAGCAATTTGAGCCATACTGAGCAGCATAAGTGGAAAGGACTTGTTTCTTGATAGATTATTCAACCTTAAGAACAAAGCTTGCCCCAGCACCACTGGAGAGCTTCATCACTAACACTCATCTATACAAGCCCTGTGGGCTCAAACACGGGTAGAGCAATTAACTCTATTTTTTTTAGCCTCTATTTCTCTTTAATGTGTTTTTTACCAATTTCATTCCTCTTCCTTCTTTGTCCCATGGATTTTTGGGTTGCATCCTAAACACACATCAGGAGGTACATTTGGGAATGAGATTCTGTACTTAGGGCATCGGCAGTAACTCTTCCTACACCTTCTATGCTGAAAGAAGAGATCTCAGCCTGTTTGTCCTTTTGCTGTCGTCTGGAACAGAAACTTTGAGGAAGCAAACAGTTTTGAACAACTTTGTGTGCAGCAGTGCTACATAGAAAAATGAGCATGTCCTCCTGCCCTGCTGGGCTGAAGCAACTCTAGGACTCAGTAGCTTGGTTTAGAAAATATTGTGCATCCCATTTCTGGAGAGGACAGAAACTTT
>NW_008238664.1:10488139-10489065 GCF_000691975.1 Corvus brachyrhynchos
TGATATCTCTTGTAGCATTGCTCCTCCAAGGTAGATTGCACAAGGCACATACAGGAAATAAAGCACATGCAGAAGAATCAGTGATCCTCCACAAGGCTTTCTGCAAAAGCTTCTGCAATTCAGTCTTTTTATCAGCAATCTCATTCAGTTACGGAAGTTCACCTTTGCTCATGACATCTGCCTCAGTATTCAGGTTCAGTTGCTTTCTGGTATAAATGACATTTTAAATGCCAAGCTGGCCAAGTGTCGCAGCAGATGGTGTCTTCAACCAGGTGCAACCAAAGCACTGACAGAAATATTCCCCTTTCACTAAATGTAAGTTTTAAAAGAAACGAGTTTCTGATATGGGAACAGGCTCATTAAGAAGACAGGTATCTCTTCCAGAAGGAGCAGAGTGCTGAAGCCCACTTTTATTTTAAAATTGTGTCTGTACCAGTAGCTTTCCACATCCCCAGGGTCCTTTGATCAGCCCTTTGCTGTAGCTGCCTGCAGGCTTTTGCTGTGCTCCCAGCACGCTCAGCTCAGCCCTGTACATTGGCACAACACCCTTTCCTCCATGGGCACTGCATTCTGCCTCACTGCTGCCCATGCTGCTGCACCTCTCTGCCCTCTCAGCTGAAACTGCCCAGGACACATTGGAGTGGAGAACAATGGTGAAAGGAGCTTCAGGAGGCCATCTCATAACCATTCTAGCTACAGCAGGAGGAGAAATCTTTGACAGGCAGGGATATCCTAGAGCATTTAAGGAAGCTGAAAGAGGAGGGCAGGAGGCCTTGTCATTTCCTGCCCAACCTGTGCTGTACTACTGACTCCTGCACACTGGGTCCACCTGGCTCCTTGAGGGCACTATGAGAACATTCAGATATTCACCAACTCACATTTCCATGTCACCTTGCCTCAGGCTTCAGTTTTTTGGGATGTCTCCT
>NW_008238664.1:10489259-10508420 GCF_000691975.1 Corvus brachyrhynchos
TGGGAGGTCGCCTGCTGAAGTTGGTATTGGGAAGCAGTCCTGATTGGCAGTTACAGGGGCAATTATTTTGGATAGAGCTGGAAGTCATCAGCCCAGAAAGCTAAAGTATATATTTTCCACAGCTGTGATGCATTCAGAGTGAAACCTTTAATTTACTAATTCTGTTGGGCCTATTATTCTGATGGCAGCTGGGGGAGAGAGAGGGAACAGATCCTTGCTTTGCTAAAAGCTGCAAATCTAAAGGCTCTGCTTTCACATGGTGCTTACAAGGAGTGTACAAAAGTGGGTCCTTCAAAATGTGGGCAAAAGTGGCAGCCTTTAAATGGCACTCCAGGTTCCTCATGCAAATCCCACAGTAAGTGCTGGATTGCACTGAGCAGAAGCCTATCTCAGTGGAAGATACCAGAGCAACCCATGTCGGTGGGGAAGGGCCCAGCAGGTATTTTGTCCTGGAGACCTGCTGGGCTTTGAACACCACCCTCTGGTCCCCAAGCAGAGCAAGGCCCTCGTGGTAGAGCTGATGGTGACTTACCTCCAGCATGGAGCCAGGAAGGGGAGTGCTTTGCTGTGTGCACCATACCCAGCTGCCAGCAGGATCATGCTCAGTCTGCAGAAGAAATCAGAGCCGCCAGAGTGTTCCCTTTGCTGAAGGGCCAAAACCAGGTCTGGCTATTTCCTTATGTTTTCGAATCACTTGAACCCATGCAATGTCACTTCCCATTCTGATAAATTTTGCAGATGCTCTTAGCTTTGTTCACAGGCAACAAATATAAAGGGCAGAATTGAACCAGGATCTTGAGAAAAAAAGCACTGCTTTCAAAATACATGTATTTAATAATCACCTATGAGAGGGTTTGTTTTTTTGAAAAAGCACTTGAAGACTTAGATATATACAATTCAAATTCATTTTACTTAGAGATTCTAATTAATTATTTCTTTGGTATTAAATATCAACAGAGTAAAAAAAAATTAGAACATGAATATATGTATACCAAGCAAGAGCTGTATACACGAATGTGTGTGGGTACATAGGTGGGAAAAAACATACCCCATTTAGCATTGACTATATTTAGGTGAAATTTGTATTACAAAGTTTCCAACAAACAATGCTAAACTTTCTTCAAATCAAATTATAAAGATGTGTAATGCAAGTTAAAAACTGATAGTCACATCAAAATTTCTTGCTTGTTAATTAAAATCATGAATCACTTAATTTAAATTGGTTTATTCTGCACTATAAACCAGATAAGGCAGAAGAGGTTGATTTGATGTTGCAAGCAAGAATTTTTGTGTGCATGAGTGAAAATAAAAGAAACTGGCTAATTTTTGCCTGGGAATTTAGAGCAGGAGCAATGATCACTGGACAGCTTCACAAATTGCTTCTAAAATTGAAATTGTTTTGGAATTTGTTCCCATTAAAAAGGATATGCAGAAAACTGAAATTTTAGGAGCCTTATTTGTTATGTAAATTACCCCAAAACTACATTATTATCTTAGTGTAATTTAATCTCTGTAACAACAACAGAGTTACAAAATCTATTTAAATAATCTGTAGTGTTGTTAGCATCAATTAAACAAATCTCAGCTCAAAAAACTTTTGTTTTACATTGGTTTATACTGCTAGAATTCACATATATTTCCTTCTCATTGCCTATGATGTAATTCCTTTCCCATTCCTCTAATGGACTACTCAGTTTTTCCCTGTGATATTTAAATATTAGCTTTAGGGCAAGTGGTTGTAGGACTGTTTTATATCCTTCATAGCCCAAGGATTTTTAGTTAATGGAATAACAATCTATCAAAACACAGCCTGAATGTAACAGATGAAGTCTCACGTGGTCGAGCATTCAGACACAGGCCTATTAATAGTTTGTGTTTTGAGGGTAACCATCCATAAAAATCCAGTGAGGCAAAACCAAATTCAGCAATACGTATGTGGCGCTTTCCTTGTGTCTGGCAGTGGCCAGAGAAATCAAGAAAACTGTAGCATGTTTTCATTTGAGGTAGCTGTGTTAAAAAAAGAAGAGGGCTTATTTACCCTAGCTGTTGGGGAATTCATGGATCTGCTTTACTTTCCAAAGAAAAAAGCTAAGTGCATGAGCCTCAGATATACCTCAGTAGCCTGCAACACAGCAGCAAGATCACTGTCGGCACAAGAAGGCCATTTTTGTTATTTAGCACATCTTAACTTGACTTTGAACATCTTCAGTCTGACCTTCACATCTCTCTGGGACCCAGCCTAAAAGTGGCTTGGTCCACTCAGCAGAAAGCCACCCTGAGACAGAGACCTCTCTGCCTTGGGCAGAAGAGATCACTCTGAATCTTAAACTGAGCCTCATCACCATGAGTCTAAATCAGGTGCCAACTCCTGGCAGTGCTCTTGGCCTTCTGGGTATAGCAAAGCTTAATTTCTGGATGTCTGTGCCCCAGAGGGCCCATTAATAATGTGAATCTAAAGCAGAAGAGCTGGTCTGAAAATAGAAACAGAGGCTAACAAGGGATTTGCACTACCTTTCTTCTGTTTCACGGACAGGGCAAGATGCCGGTGATAGTAAGTGCTCTGCCCGGTACCTGGAAGTTGTGGTGGCTATCTACCACCAAAATCTACCTGGTTTTCCTTTAACTCCTGCTATTTAGTTTGCATTCCCCGACAGTGGAATCTGGTTTCATTTTTATAAATAAGATTTTTCATTTTGGGTCTCTCTGTCTTGGAATGTTGTTGCTGTAAGTACTGACAGCAAAAGTTAATTTGTGTTTTATCAACTTCAAATTCTTTCTAACAGACTTCAAATGGTAGACTTCAATTTCTGATTTTTTTCTGATGAATTTTTTTCTTCAAAAAAATTCCATACACATCTGTTAGTCTTTGAGTTTTTAAAGCTTGAATTAGCCATTGAAGTTTAGGATTTGAAAAGCAGCAACAGAAGCCAATATTTCCAGGATCACTTCAAACTGTGCAGCAAATAGCAACATGTCTTTTGACATATTTTAAAGTACTGAACTTGAGAGGGCAAAAATTAATTCAGCACCCAACTATTACTTACTGTAACCAATTATCAGAGCTGAAGGAAGAATTAAATTGAGCATGGATATTTTTTTTTGCACTCGTCAAAGTGTGTTGCAAAACTTCCAGTCAGTCATAGATAGGTGGGTGGGTGGGTACCTGGCAGCTCTGGGCTGGGGACGCGGCGCTGCCTGTGGCAGTGGTGTGCCTGCACTGGGAAGGGGCTGCTCAGGACACAGCGGCACTGGCCCCTGCTCAGCATCAAGGCTGTCTGCTCTGCTCTTCTTCAGTACTCTGTGGTTGTTTACATCTGTAACAAAATACAGAGGCACAGAGATTAATCCCAAATCTAACATCCAGCTTTGCCCAGTGACTGGGGAATTGTAATACCCATTGGAGCTGGATCTGTGTGCACTGTCCCTGCTGTGGCTCACACAGCAACCACTCCCCCACAAAGCACATAGAGTTGGGAAGTGGATACCTGGCTCTGTTTACCCTTCACCCCCAAAAAATCTGTCCTCCTGGCAAGGTGTCAGCCCCTCTCTTGAATCCAAACAATCGTTAGAGCATCTATCAACTCTGTGCTAATAACAGCCTTCCTCCCCAGAGCTGGAAGGCTTCTCCAAAGCACAGTCCTCTCTGCGGCTTGCCACTCACCACTGCAGCTTTCAAAAGAAAGGACAGCGAGTAACTGCTGTGTAACCCACCCCCATAACAGCCACCTTAGTACTACAGGGGGCTGGCTGTAGCCCTGCCACCTACTCACCCGTGCTATGACTGCAGGCTTGCTTCTGGCAGCTGAAGAAAAGCACAAACTGGTTTTCAAAAAGCAAACATCAGAAACAGTGAACATGTCCATCATGATGAAGCACTGACTGAATGCTCCAAACCCAGCCTGTGAGGGCAGTGATGTATCTGCGGAAGAAAAGCAGTGGGCAGCAATTATCTGTGCTGTAACACTTGTCTAACTGCATCTAGTAAACTTTGTTTCTTCTAAAGCCTAAGTGGGTTCTTATCTGTACCTGTAGCTCCTATTTATCAGGATTGTTATTGTTGGTACTCAGCAACAGGGAAATGCAAGCCATGATTGACCATCTATTTGTCTAACTCCACACTGGGCAAAATGAGCACCCTCATGTCACAACCTATGATTCCACAGTATAATTACCTTCATGCTCTGCAATTAACAAAATAGCATCTTGTTACAGAAAGATATTAAGGAAACAAACCACTTCTATCACCCACCGTAAACTGCCTAGAATCAAGTGTTTAAAAGCTGCTGTAGAATAGCAGCTGTGTGTTATAATTCATACAGGGCTTTCAGAGGTGGCATCAGCAGGCATCTAGATCATTTCTGAGCAGCTTGCCAGTGTTAACAAGGAGCTGTGAGTGAACTTGTAGGACTGTCTTGTCCGCCTTTCTGTCCTTTCCCTCTGCTTCAGTTAAAATAACATTAAAATAAAAATTATCAATTAAAATAAACTCTTCTAAGAAAGACAGTAACCTCCTAAATAGGGTTAATAAACACGTTTGTTTATACCGGCATGTTATACAGGGAATATTTGTGTTTATCACATGAGTTTGCTTAAGCTTGTAATTGTCTTTTGGTAGCTATTTAGCTTTTATATATCTTAGGTCTGCAGGGGACCTATTCTCACCTCCAGCATTGTCTGAAATTCCCACTTCTCTTATTTTAATCCCCCAAAGCCATGCCACAGTAGGTCAAGAAAGCCCAAGCCTGTGGGTTGCACAAATGTTTTGTCTCTGCATTTTAGTGAATCCTCTAAGAGCACTGAAAAGCTTTTCACTTGCTGTGCTGGATTGTTCAATAGTTGCTGGGAAGCCCCATGGTGTTGAGAGCACTGTAGCAATAGCTGGTGAGATCCAGGAGCAAACTTTTCCATGCAGCTTGGCTTCTTCACAGCAGGACATACTGCTTTTACAGCGATGATGGTAGCAGGCAGTGGGAGGCCAGTAGTGTAAACAGATTTTGTAGTTGAGGGCAAAGCAGGGGGAAGCTTTCTACAGGTAATAGTTTTGCTTCTCTTGAACAGTCGATGAGCTTGTGTTATTACTCAGAGGTGCATCTGCACATCTTTCCTGCTTCCCTTCAATTTCCTGCATGCTATCGGTCCCCTTCCATCCTGTGTTGCCTCATTCCAGGGGCTGCCACTGCAGCTCTGCCTCCTATCCATCTTCCCTCAGCCACAGCCAAGTGGTTTTGTGCCACCCCTGACTTCCTGCATCAGGCTTTGCTCTCCTTTCTCACACCAGGAGCTTTCTCTCCCCTTTCATCTAATCCTGCAAGGCTGCCCTTCTGGGTGTTAATGCTATGCTCATCACCAGTGGAGCTGAGTGCTTAATGCAAATGCATCAATACAATGGCCAATATAATTAAAGATCATTTTCTTCCCCCAGACATCCTAACAGGAAGGTTCCATGATTACTTACCAGTATGAAGGAGCAAGAGATGTAAGATTTACATTTTGTCCTCCTAGCACATCATTCTTGGCCATTTTTCTCTCAGCTATGTGTGACTCTTTTGTTAGGAAAAGAGACTGGAAATGTCTCCCCTTGTTCTTCTAGTCTGACAGATGTCTATGAATTGAGCAAAGTAGACCTAAGAGCTTGATTTGGGTTTTTTTTAATGTTGTTGTTTGACAATTTAATCCCTCCTCTTAGAAATTACTAACTTGCATTTATTTTATTCAAAGTCTAGTGAAATGTCTCAGATTTGGTTCAAGCCTATCTCTCACAAAGCAGCCTGTCTGATTCTGTGGAACAGGATCTCCTTGTTCATGTGGTTACTAAGCAGGCATCTTTACAAAGCTGGGCCTAATTTCTAATTGAATTTGGCTGGCTCCAGCTTTCAGCCACTGGATCCTGTTGTTGTCTTTTCTCTGCAAGCTGTGAGAAGTGATGACTGCCCAGTATTTTCTGCCTGGGAAAGCATTTACACACTGTAAGCAAGTCGCTTCTCACTTTTCTTGTTGACAAGCTAAACAGATGGAACCCTCCATCTCTCCATGAAAAGCACTTTGCCCTTGTCATTTTTTTGTGGTTCTCTATCCTCTCTAATTTTTCATCAGTCTTTTCAGAATGAGGTCTGCCTACCATACCAATCCTGTATACAAAGTGTAAAATCCATCCTTCTCCTGCTTACTTTATTCCCCTCAAGCCTCCAGCAAGTAGTCAAGGACATACTAGACATTTTTGTTTGTTTGCTGCAGGATTGCACAGGAAGCTCAGATTGCTCTGAAAGCAGTGGGTGAACAGGTCCATCCAAGAAGCTTGGCTGTGGTCTGGCACCTGGCAGCAGCCCTGGGCTCCTCTAGTTGTAGTGCTGAGTACTGCTCACCCTGTGCTCCAGACCTACCCTGTACCTTGACATTCCCATTGCACCCATGTCCTGCTGGTTGCAGCACCAGCTCCGCTCTCAGACACCTCCCTCTAGTTAAGAGCTCCTGAATTATGTGTTAGCAAACACTGAGAGGGAGGACAACATGGAACATATACTTGAAATACAGAGGGAAGAGCTAAGTAAAAATAATTCATGGGAACTGTTTCTAAGCCACTTAGCAAGGGCTTTTCTGACACAGTGTATAGCTAACTTTTCATTAGGTTTTACACAGTACAAAATTAACCCCCTTGCAATCACCTAGGTGTGTTACATCTCCACAGGCACCTGTACAAACCTGTAATCTGAAATGATGAAATAATATTTCTTTGGCAAGTCTCAGAAAAATCACCACAATTGACATTCTGTGCCTATTGTTCATTCTTGGAGTACTGTCACTCTCTGTCAGCATGTTTTTTCTACACTCCCTGCCACTGCTAGGGGATATTTATCATGGTCAAGTCACTCGAACACTTTATATACTAGCACAGCATAAGTATTCCATTCTCCTGGTATTCCCCCATTGCCTTCAAAATCAAGGTCAGTGAAAAAGAATCCTCAGCCAACTATTCTATTACTCCTGAGGTTCATGGGCATCTAAACATGCCAGGTTATCCTACATGTTCATCCATGTTCATCCTACACATCTTCCTCGGTTCCTGACAACCAAAGAACAAATTCCCTCTAATTTATACAAATTATAGGAATCCTATTTTTTTTCCAAATAAAAAGTAAAAATATTAAGCTGTTCCGTATTATTAGCACTTTCACCACCCAGTTCTGAACCAGCCGCTCGCCCAAGATGTTTGGCTCTCTGTGTACTTCTGTACTGACCTTAGCCTCACAGCTGGCATGCAAACCTCCTGAGCAGGAGCTGCTTGACCTTTAAGAGGCAATGGTGAGAAGGATAAGTGCTTGCACACCTCATTTTGCTACTCAGGGGAACCTGTGGACTGGGAAATCTATTCTCGTCAGGGTGCAATAAGGCTGGTGGCCTCTATGGGAAAGAACAGGCCATGGAGCAGCAATTGTTCACCACCCCTCTCTGACAACTGTTAATCATTTCAGCTCATGATAACCTGCTCACAAGCTAATATAGGCCTTAAAATGATTGATGACTCATATGCAAGTGCTTTTTATTCAGGGGACTGTTAAGGAAAGATGGAAAATCCTACTCTGCTCTTAGTCTCTTGCTGTTGTCAGTTTTCTCCATTTCTACAGACTCAAGAGCAATGCTGGGACTGCATTCCCTGGTCATCAGTGATGCTGTGTGTCACACTGATCACCGTCAGTTTAAAACCATACAGAAAAATGGGAAATCAGAATTAAAATAAAACAAACAGGTATCTCATTAATTCTTGCTTTCTGTCACTTTTCCTGTGATGTTAGGTTAGCTTGTCAGTTGGCATGGGGCGTGAGCCAGTGGGGCTGCAGGCAGCGAGCACTGGCAGCAGGGAGGAATTCAGGGTGTGCAGAGGAAACAGGGCATGTGATCAGTTCATGGGAGGAAAAAGCCAGAGCTATTTTGGTGGGTGCATATGGCCACGTGGGTTTCCCTTGTTACAGTTCTTGTGCAACAGTGTTTGTATTTACCTACATTTAACAACTGACCTTTTAAAAATAATAAACCAAACCATGAGGCAGAAGGTTGCTTCATCATTATGAGTTCTTCCTGCTGCCCAAGATCCCACCTATTTTTTCTAAACACAGAGTAATGGCCTTCTAGGGCTTGACTGAATGCCACTGCAATAGGCACATGGCCTTTGTCTGCCCTTCTGCCAGACTACAAGAGCTGAATCAGTTTAATACATGCTGTCACAGAGTATTTATATTTTGCATTTGTTCAAAACAAGAAGTCATAGTTGTGTAGAGTAACTGCTAAAAACAAAAATAAAAAATCCTATATTAAGACACATTATATATTGAACTTAAGCTTCCACCATTCGATTTACAATTGAGCAGCCAAAATATATAACAACAACCTCTGTGATGGGCATTGATTTCCATATGATGGGTTTTATGGGGCAGTAAACGTTACAGTACTCGGGTGATTCAGTGCAGCCATCCCTGGCATTCCATTTTGCTCTGCACAGCCCATATACTGCTCACTCCATACCATGTTAACAGATAGGAAAATGCCAGCTAAATAAAAGTTGTCTTTTCAGTGTCTCACTTTTGAGTGTTCTAGTGCTTGCAGTCTTCGATCTGGTCACAGTTTACATTGTTGAGCTTTAAATGGAGATTATCTTGACAAAGACATTTTTAAGTCTGAGACATTCCATTTTTGTGTTGAAATACCAGATGTCACCTTCAGATTTCATATATTCTTTCATTCTAATCGATGGCAGACAAACTTTGATCTGACACTAGGCGCCAAAGTTACATTTTCTCCATGCTAAAGATCATTTTGAAAAACTGTCAGTAAATGCCTGACAGCTTTATTTCTACTTGGTAATTAAAGGGCCTGTCTTGTTTTCCAAATGGCTTTGGAAAAAGTTACACCTTTTTTGCCAAATTTATGCCTTATACTCTTACTACTCCTGGTGTTTAAAATAGTCTTTGATCTGTAAGAAGGGAACCAGCTCCAGTAACTGGGTGGGGGAGGAGTGGAGGGGATATTCCTCTACTTATTTTAAGTAAATTTACTTCATTTCTCATGAAAGGAGCCTGCCTGGAGGCAAGGTAGATGTAGACAACTTTCCAGCAGTTGAGCTAGGCAGTAAGCGTCTTATGTGTGCATACCCACCAGAAGGTACAAACTGGGAAAGGCAGAGCAATATTTCTCCATTTGTTCTGAATTGCCATGTTCCCAAGTCCTTGCTGCCATCAAAAGTAGCTCATTATTACGATTTTGAAGTGACCTGTGGTGCTTTCAATGCCCTGTGTTATGTTATATTTACAGTTTGGTGTGGATTTACTGTGGGGCTGTTGAGAGCTATGCCCTGTATAATAAGTTGTAATGAGAGAGGATCTCCTCCTCAAAATACCCTTCACGTGCAGAAGATACTGCTAGTGGATTGGGAAGGAATACAGTGAATTACACTTCTAAATTGCATTTCTTCTACAGAGGCAGTGGAAAGCAATGCTAAGACAGAAAGTAATTTCAGAACAGTCTAGCCCTGTATGGAGTAAGTGCAAGAAAACATTTCAACACACAGTAAATATTAAGCACTTTAAGAAAGTGATTAAGGATGTTATTTAATGCTTTCCTGAGTCAGGACTAATATCTGGTCATTTAAATAAAACAAAAAAATCTGTAAGCTCAGCCAGAATGCAAAAGTAAAGGCAAACCCCAGTTTGATAAAAGATGTACAGCCCAGGCAGCCTTCCAGAGGGCAGGTGTTCTCAAATGTCACTGCAGTTAAGAGATGGAAAATATTTCCTCGTTGCACCAGCTCTGTATCTGAGTTAGCTAACTCTGGGAAAGGCTGGGCTTATTTTTGCAGCAGCTGGGGGGAGAATAACTGTATCTATGGAGCTGGTAAACTCAATGCAAATATATTTTTGTATCTTTTAGAGAATCTACAGACTTCAACCAGAATGGCAGTTACTGAAATTGTTACAAATGCAGCTCAGTGTGCTGAGTTCAGTGAAGTTACATACAGCTAATCTTGTAAGTAGCAGGGCAGCTACCTGCCCTCATTCTATGAAAATGTTGGAGGGGAGCATAAGGTCTGGTTGAGCTTGTTTCTTTAGCCACAGGATAATGTATTTCCATTAACTCGGCTCTGCTCTACCTGACTGGGATATTTTATTCCTTTCAATAGGTTTTTGCTCCTGAAGCTTACTCATGTGCTTCAAAATACATGCTTATCTGATTCTCCTGGTCTGTATTTGCTTTACTAATAAGTGCTGGATACTGGTACTAATGCCAGCACTGAAATAAGTTTGATCTCATGAGTACTGGATGATGTTGAAATAGTGATACTGGATGAATACATGTTTGCTACTCTTGTCTTTTCTGAGAAAAATTATCTTTCTAGTATCAACTTTCTTATGCCCCAGCTGTGTTCTTTTACTAAGGTCTATCTATCTAGTTCTATCTATTGTTTATAATATATCAAAATAACAACATCATAGCCAATTAATAAGCTACAATCTTTTCATATTTGTTTTTCCTACTAATAGTCTTGAAGTACAGGTTTTATTTGCAATGTGCAGCTTGTTTAAAAAAGCAAAACTCTGTTCAGATAAAAACACCCCCATGTAAAATTTCCAGCTCCCCTGCAACAGTCTATGGGGGTAGAAAAGGCAGTTTCGTAATCTTTGCTGGCCTGAAGCACTTGATTCCTGACTACTAGGCAATTTGTTAACTCTTCTAATTCAAATACACAAAAGGGTGAGTAAGCAATAAACCATTTCAAATCAACCCATCTGGCAGTAGGTAAAATAGCTATAATGAACAGCATGTTTACAGAGCACATTTCCTACTCAGTCTAGTCATTTGCAGGATTCAGGCCACGGATGTCACAGGTTGTCTAAGAAGCAATAGATGCGAGGAGATGGCTGGATGTGAAAGGGGACTTTAAGGATAATTTATGATGATGGATGTTTGCTGTTTATGCACACTTCATTAGCTAAGTCAGTCCGGCTGGTGCTCCTGGGACTTCTCTGCTTTCCCTGCTGCTGCTGGCCGTTTGCTCTGAGTTCATAGGTGAGTGAACACAAACATATGTTTTCGGATGTATGATTTGTTTAATGATGATGCTGTGGTTTAACCCCAGCCAACAACTGAGCCCTGCTCAGCTGCTCGCTCACTCACTCACCCCTGGTGAGATCAGGGAGAGAATCAGAAGGTAACCGCTTGAAAAACTTATGAGTTGACATAAAGACAGTTTAATAGGGAAAGCAAAAACCATGCACACGAGAAAAGCAAAAAAAGAATTGATTCACTGCTTCCCGTGGGCTGAGAGATGTTCAGCCCTACAGGAGAGCAGGGCTCTGTCACGTAACAGTGACTTGGAGATGAACGCCATCACTCTGAATGTCCCCTGCTTCTTCCTTCTTTCCCCAGATTGATATAGTGAGCATGGTGCCAAGAAAATCCCTGTGTTCAGTTGGGGTCAGCTGCCCCAGCTGTGTTCCCTCCCAACTCCTTGTGCTGTGTGATCATTGATCAACAATAGCTAAAACATCCCTGTGTTATCAACACTTTTCGCAACCCTATTAAAAAAAAACAAAACCAAACAAAATAACTCTATCCCAGCCAAAACCAGCAGAAATGATTGAGGAATGCATGGGGAATCTCTTATGGAGCTGTTAGAATTTGCCATGTTCTTCAGTAAAGAGGCTAGAAAGGATATATTGTAGTATTTCCCTCTTCTGTAGGCACAGCAAACACACAATCTATTGAGTTTCTGTTTTAAATAGGGAAATTTTATTTTGACTTGAGATACTCTGGGATCTAACAAGATCCTGAATTCACTCCCAACATGAGAAGCTTTGTATTTGTCTCAGCCATCAGCATAACGTCTTGGTATTATGAATCTGGATTGCCTTCAATGGGAACACAAGTCTTTCTAAATAATAGCAAGATTTGGCTTTGTGTATGTAAAATTATTAGGCAAATCAATAGTAGCAGCAAAAGCAACTGAGTAGCTGTCTAAAAAGCGAAAACATGAAGTGCTTTTCAATGATCCTGAACACAACTGCTAAAATCACACCAAGCTAACAGTTACACCACAATTGTGGTAGCACACTGGTTAGCAAGGATGAGCCAATTCTTTTGCTTTGTGAACAATGAATAACACCAAATTTTTACAGTTACAACCAAATTCCTTGGGTAAATACAGGTGGAAGGGTTCATACAGGCAGGAACAATATCATGTACCTCCCAGATTTTTAATGACAAAGGACACTAAATAAGTATGTATTTTGTACCTCTTTTTTTTCTGCATGACAACTTCCAGGAAATAGTGACAAGGGCAGTTCTGGACAGAGGATTTATTAAGGTTGCTTCATGCAGGTGAAAAGTGCGATAGCAAGAGAACTGAAAATGTTACACTAAGATGCAAGATTGCAAATTATAGAACAAGCGCCCTTGATAAATTCAGATTGCTGGTCCACCACTTGCCATTATCATCAAGGCACCTGTGCAGGTCTGCTCAGACAGGAACTGAGGCTGCATGTCTACCACATGAGTATCTCAGCAGAAAAACTGCTTTAAACATGTGTTCCCACTTCCTTCCAAACCAGCCTCACATGTTTTTTCCTTCACTTATGCTGCAGGTATTACAAATTCAGCATAACAACTGAACTGACAAAACACTCCAAGGATAGGCACAATGGTAAAAATGTGTTGTTATACTGCTAATGGAAGTACTTATATTGGAAATAGTTGTCCTTGAAACCACTATTCACTAGCCCAGTGTAATTGTCTTATACTAAATAGTTTCCTTACTATACCTTTATTTTTTGATAAATTTTTTATGGTTAAACTTTTTTTTTTTTGGTAATAGCTGCAATAGCAAGTTCTCATACTCTGAATTGGAGTAAGCTAACTGAGCTAATGAAACCGTGATGGGTAGAAAAGGCCTCCTTCCATGCTTAGAGACCTTCTTCCATACTTACGTTGAAACATCTCCCTTCTCCTTTCTAAGGTGCTGTGATTCACGTGCTGCAGTCCTGGGCATCTCCTCGCATCAAAGGAAATGCAAGCGAAGTAGGAGCCCTGTTAGGTTCACTGCACACTCCAGTGTTTAAAGCCCTCCTCAAGTCACATTTCTCAATATCCTTTTACTCAAACTCTGTTTCCAAAACTCATCCACTTCTCTGGCTGTTTACACTGAATGAAGAAAGCCATGCATGAAGAAAGCCATGCCTCTCCTGTGTTGCCCGTCCTAGGATTTGCACAGTGACAGAAGATCTTAATATGCCTGCAGCATGGATTGAACCTGGAACCTGCCCTCTCATTCAGATTTAGCACCACATCTACCAACGTCCCGACTCACATGAGAAACACTGAGGTGCAGACCATCGTAATTGTATTGCTTTAAGTCTTGCTATGGAAACATGTTCAGCTGATTTTCAAAAAGTTTAGTTAAATAATGCTTATACTAGACCTGAATGTAAGCTGATCTGAAATTCAGTCATTTATGTCACTAGAATTTTCTATATACCTGTAAGAACCACAAAGCACAGATCATTTTCCTACATTTAATATGAATAAAGTAACTGGGTTGATGCCCACATTTTATTTTGTATTTGTGCATATAGTGTTATTTCACTTCTATTATGGGCCTTATGAGCAGACAGCTACTTCCTTTCTCCTGTGAGCTGTCTCATAACTTTAAATTGACAACTCCTGGAGGAGAGAGACAGCATGTGACGTGTACAGAATCCAAGATTGATAAGGGTACGCTTTTATTCATTTTAATAACTAAGAAGGTGTGAAGATTGACAGTTCAATCACTCATTAATAAAGACTGACTTTATTCCCATTCATGAAACAGCTAGTCAGATTTTAAAACATTTTAAAACCAATATTATTATTGTTGTTGTTGTTTGATTTAGTACTTTCCCCTCATATGAAAGTGTAGAAAAATCGCTGTCAACAAACAGAATTTGAATTAGTCTGAAAACTACCCCAAAATTACCAATGTTTCAGTTGTTGGTTGGTTTTTTTTTTTTTTAATATCTTTTCTGTTTACAGACTGACAAAAGACAGGACTTAAATAAATGCTCAGTGTAGTTAAACATGTTGCTAAACCTCAGCAGAGCCACAGGATTAATACACCATTCCAGACAAGAGAAGATCAAACTAGGTTATGTTACTTTTAATCTGCCATGGATGGAGGTCTCTGGCTCACCTTGACTGAATTAAAACATTAATGACAGAGATTAATGATAGAGCCCACCGTGAAGGACTTAATACAGCAGACTCAAGCCTTGTCCCATTGGTCACTGAGGGAAGTCAATGCTGACTGTGGCTTTTGCAGGCTACCAGTCTGTAGCTTATGTGAGAGCAGCCTGGACACTCCTGTGGTGGGATGGGCAGGACCAGCTGATGGAAAAGAAAATCACCACACAAACCCAGCTTCAACATGCATGCAGGGTAAAGGAGGCAATCACACAATCATGTAAAGTCTTTTCCTCTGTTAGAACTACTGCTGTTTCAGTTCCTTTGAAGACCTCTTCAAGCTTTCCCTCCCAAAGCAAGGTTTAGTTAGATTTGAGCAGTTTCACACCCATTCCTTGCCTTGATTGCACTGTCAAATGGGATTGACTTGTCTTATTGTCTGTTCATGTTCTACAATAAGATGTCAATCTCCCAGAGCTAAGAATTAGCTCATAGGGTTTTTTTGGCAGCGAGTCACATTTTCTGTGGTTTGGCTGTGAAAATCATTATTCTCATTCTTGTGTTGACTGATTAGGTGAAGGGCAGATAAAGACAATCTCATTATTTAAAAAAACCCCACCCCTTGCTTCAGCTGATTGGGTGGAGAGAAGGTTTTGTTCCCATAGTAACATTTTGCATCCAAACCTGCAGAAATGAGGCTAGCTCCAGGCATTTCGAACATGCTGCTTTTAAAGAGCAAGTTGTACTCTACAATGTGTTTTCATTTTTGCATCTTACAGAATTATTCGGTAAACACCAGAGGGGAAAAAAAAAAAAAAGAAAAATCTTTGCATCCACAAATGTGAAACTGGAGCCTGGTGATATCAGGTGTGCTCCAGAGCACCCCTTGAACTGCTCTCATAGAATGCTCTGTACTATCACTTGTCTGGACACTAGAACTTTAAGTAAAAACCAGTCAGCCCAAAGCTCAGATGTCACTTTTGTAAAAGTTCTTTTACTTTCACTGGAGCCAACACCACTGAGCATGATGTTTGGAGGGAAGTGGATAGTAGGCTGAGGAAGAGTAAAACCCATGCAGGAGGTTGTACCTCAGAGAGGTGGGGCAGTACTAGGGGATGGGCTGTTGGATTCTTGCAGATGTGACAGATGGGATGAAAGCAGGAAAAAAAAGTCTTTCCCAATACAAGGAGCTACTGAAGGAAGACACCGTTGGACAAAGATTGGAGGATAAAAGCAGTTGATGTTCTGGGTTTTTTCACCCTGTAAAGGTTGATCATACAGTAGCAGGGGTGATTTTTGTGGGAATTGGACTTCAATGACAGTGGGACAAGACAGGGAATGGATTTTGCTTCGGGACTTTTGGTTCATTTGTGAAAAACTGGAAAATAAGGACAGTGCAGAAGAAATTTATAATAGTCTTTAGGGAAGATGTTACAAACTGCCCCTACCTCTTTGGCTGCTATGCAGCTGTGTTTTTCCAGACAGACTCTCTAAATCAGCACAAGTCTTGTTCAGGCAGAACTGAAAGATTCCATTTATTTATCCAGGATTTCACTTTGGCAGATACACAGCTCAGTGGGACAGTGCATGTCAGAAGCACAGTGGTTTGGTCCAGGAAAAAATGATTAATTCTTCCAGGAGGACAAAACTGCCAACAAAATGCACACATAGAGGTATTGTTAGAGTATTTTAAGAATGATATATTAATATACAGTGATTCTTTAATGGGAAATTGCGTCACCTTTTCTTTGTGTTTGCCTTTGGGCACTGATAAGCAAAGTAATGGCATTAAGCATAACAAAAAGTGGGTGTTATTGGCAAACTCCTTAGTGGGAACAAGTTGAGAGCACTGTAGCGTAGCACCATTCAGCTGGTAACGTAAAACTGTAAAATTACCCAAATATGAGAAGGCAGCAAATTGTTAACTGCAGCTTTTTGGAGGGAAGGAAATACAGACAGACTAATTTGAGAAGTTTTGTGGAAGGAAGGCACCAAAAAATATGAATGAAAGTCAGAGGAAATAAGAAGCAGGTGGTCATGCTGAATGCTGGTTGCTCTCCAGTTATCCAGACTTCATCTGAGCTGCCCAGCATGGGGTGGAATTCCCACCTATCATATTCCAATTAAGTGGCATTATTGCATGTGGCTAAAGCTCTTTGAAGATGAGCAAATGAACATGGCTTTGTCAAAACAAGCTTGAAAATAATTGTACAATTCTTGTCAGTCGTAACTTTTATTAGAGGGTTTTTGGAGGAGGAAGTGTGTTTTTGTACAGGGTCTGTTCCTGGAGAGAGTGGATCAATTCCACCAAATCATGCATTGCTTTGTGTCCAGACTTCTGAAGCTGTCTGCTATTGAACAAGCATGATAAGTGGGCTAAAACTGTAGGGGAAAAGGGGCACACGGAGTGATGTAAGAGTGAGTGTACTGAGGAGGAACATAGAGAAAGTTACAGCAGCAGACGGGCAGGAGAACGTGGGTGCCAAGGGCTATGTACAGTCATAACAACTGATGAAAATCACCAGAAACCACCACAAAAACAAAAACACAGTGATGGGATGAAAGAGTGGAAACACAAGCAGTCCTGAGGCCCTGAAATGATGTTATCTCAGACAAGTCAAGTCAGCAAAATTAATTATTTGCTGCTATTTAGCAGATGGCCTGGAGTTGTATCAAAAATCCCTACCCACCACATTTCTCGATAGGTCTGGATTCCAAACTTTTCATCTACCTTAAAATGCTTATGTTTTCAAAATAAAGTGATGTACTTAAACTTTCACAGCTCCAGAAAAAAAAAAATGCAGAGGTCAACAGTGCAAGACAGAGGCAGAGCTGTTACCAGAATGTAATTTAAAAACATGCACTGAGGTGAGTTACATAATACAGCTTTGGACAACAGGATCCATCTCCAGGGCAAATGGCTCAGCCCTGAATTGAGAACACAAAAGCTCTGTCTTTGAGATGGGAACCAGACTTCCAACACCTGTTGTTAGATATCCCAAGGAGGTTGCTCTCTGAAAAATCTCTTTCGGTTGCTGACCTTGGATAGTTTCTGGCTCATCAGGAGATGACACCTGTTCCAAAGTATTGGACCCTAATGGATAAAAAGCCAGGGTACCAAGCACTGAAGTTTGGAGTACTCTAAGAACCCCGTATCTGTAATTTTAGCATTGTAACACTTGAATCTCAGGATTCCAACTCTTTTTAAATCATAGTCTGAGATTTTATTCAGAAAATAAATTATTCCAGAGCACATATATTTTCATGACTCTAACTACAGAGAAAACAGAGCAGATCCCCCTATGTCTATGGTCTAGGATTATTGCTGATATTCTTTGTTATTATCCCATTTCACTTATTGATGAACTAGTAGTTGTATCAAGCTTACACAATCAAACCTCATGCAAGCAGGACATGCACTTCAGTGAGAAATGACTGGGAGAAAGGAAAGCTGTTCGAGAGTCTGTCACAACCAGGGTGACAGCAGGTACATGAAGAGGGATGCGTCTCAAACCATTTTACACTGGGTAGTAGCCAAGAAAAGTTAATGACTGTAATAGGCTGTATTCTTGGAAACACGACTGGTTTCTGTGCATAGTCATCTACAGTGACTCTGAAAACATCCTATCATATCTGTAATATGGACATTTTGACAAAATGCAGGGTTCTTAATTTTCAGGAGACAAAAGGGAAGAGGCAACCTGAGCAAGTGAATAGGAGCACTACTGAAGTCTGTACAATCAGACCCAAGAGAGCAGATGCATCTAACAACCAGCATCAGGAGGCACAAATTAACGTGCTAGAAGGAGTACAGCAGATCTGAGTCCAATAGCTGTCACCGACCATAACCAAAGTAACAAATCGCTGGTCATGCACATTCCACTCAAGTGACAACCCCACCATTTTAGCACCTTAATGCAACATTGTGCTGAGTGACACCATACACCACAAGATCAAAAGCAGTATCACAAACTTGATGGCTGAAATTTGATGGCTGAAAATTAATGTGGCTTCCTGCTCTCAATGATACAAGGTCACGAACTCAATATTAACCTGCCAGTGAATATTCTGTTGTTTCAGCTAAACTGCTCCTGTCAAACTAAGTTCAAGTGTAAATGTGATGACAGTTTGCTCTAACTTGTCTGCTTTTTATTTGTTTATTATCTTGCTAGAAATTAATTTCTGTGGGTCACTATATGCGCACAGAACTGCAGTTTCATGAAAAGTTACTTGAAGAATGTACGAGGACATTCTTAAAGTGCCAGCTTGAACAGCTCTCCATCCACAGAGAACGCTTGAAATAATGGGTTGCCCTAAGACAAGCCAACATTTTTCAGAATCTGAAATACGTGGTCCTGTCCTCCTGAGACACACCACAATCTGCTGCTCCGGGTTTGGCTGCTCGGCACGCAGGCTCACCCGGGTGCTGTGTGTGCAGATGAAACATGCCACGATTCACCTCCACACCCCCGACAGCGGGAGCCCTGGATTCTTGCATTCAACATTATTACAGAAACTGTGTTATAATTAACAATAAATACCTTTCGAGATCGGATTCTATTTTGACTTGAGAACAGCTTGTCGCTCTGATGGTGTACTACGGCTTTCAGGAAAAGTAAATTGCTGCTGGAATGGGTGTAATTTGCTTCGGGTGTGACTTGTTTCCTTACGAGAAGCTGGAGCACCGTGGGGTTCGAGCACCAAAAGCAGCGTGGTCCAAGTAGCTTCCCACGCCGAACCTGGCTGGGGCGGTGCAGCCATCCAGCACCTCGGACCATCCAGCCCGGCGTCTCCTCGCTCCCCAGAGGGAGCAGCCCCAGCCCTGCCCTGCTCTGACCGGGACCGGCCAACGCGGCGGGGCTGAGGGGCGAGCGCGTTGCTTTCCGCGGGGGGCTCTGCACAGTGCTCCGGGCGCCCACGCGGCGTGACCGGGAGACGTCCGGAGCCAAGCGCCCGCTCCGC
>NW_008238664.1:10509104-10512338 GCF_000691975.1 Corvus brachyrhynchos
AGATCTCGGGCACGGATAGACTTGGGCGAAGGGAACAGCTCTCCATCCACACTAGGCAGCGGCGCTGGTGGTGCTGTGTGCAGGAGGACGCAAGGCTCTCGTGACTGCCGAAGGCACTGCTAAAAGGTGTAGAAAAATACCCCGAAGCTCTGAGCCGAGGAGAGCGTGGTATCCACACCAGACCCCACTTTGGAGCTGCAACCAAAGGTTATTAAAGTCAGTAGGGATCATTTTCCTGACACTCAGCTCCAATCACAATTTTCACTGCTCCTTCCAAAAAGGCAAGCTTCCCTTCTAGGTAGACCTGGGCTGCATCATGAAACAGGCTGTAACAGGATAGTACCAATGCTGAAGGCACGTTATCAAAAGAGTGAATCACGTAACTGCTCAGGCTTTTGTCCCGTTGTTGTTCCTGTCTTGCTCCCATTTTGTGTGATCTTTCCAAATTCTGTTGTTACATCCTTAGGCCCATTAGCCTAAGTGTGCAGTAGCCCAGACAACTGGAGTAGTAAGACACCTCTAAAAATTCATGATAAAAGGCATAGGAAGTCTCTTCCATCGCTTCGTGGTGAATGAGGTGGTTGGAGCCTGGGGTTCTCTTCAGCACTTCTGAGCCACAGATCCAGGTTCCAATGGCCGTGCTTGGTTTGGCAGAGCCCAGGCAACACAGAACAAACAAGATGATTTAGGATTTCTCTTTGTTCTGGGGAGGAACCCTCTACTTAGCTGGACTCCCTAAGCCTGATATTGCTAATCTCTTTTACAAATAGCAGTATTGTACACTTAGTGTTAATTATTGTGTGTTTATTATACGGTTTGGACAAGCTGGTTAAGAGAAAGCTGATTATTTCTATCCTCTCATTGTGAATTACATGGAACAAATGATTTATTTGAATCTTAACTTCTTCCACTGCCCATCACAGTCCTTTGCTACAAGGAGTGGAAATGCAGAGGTAGTCAAGATTTGAAATTAAGTGTTTATAAAAGGGTGAAATTACCTTGGGGATTGTGGATACAAGGTATTTGAGCCTTGTTTCTTTTTCATACCTAATTCTGTGGCTGCTCAAGGGCTGAATCGGGGTTTGAGTGTTGGTTTATGCTGCCAGCCTGTTTTGTGTTGCATGTTGGTGAGCCGTCCATCACAGACTGACCTCTGTGTGATTTATGGGCCACCTGTGCTAAATTCTTCTGCTGCACACAACAAATTGAGTACTACCAAGAGAAGTTAAACTAAGCTAACTTTAGCTTAAAAGTGATAAAATTTATAATTCCTAGTTTTAAATCAACACCTTAGTGCTAATGAAGGCTGCATGACAAATCATCTGAGAAAGGAAATCTCCTTTTGGACAAATAGAGGAAGAAATAAAAAGAAATTGCAGCTCTCACTTTGAATCAGGAGTGCTCCGATCCTACTTTAGGCATCCCACTGGGCAGCCTTCCTCACTGAGTTCATAGAGTCCTTAGCATGTCCTGGAAAAACAGTAGTTATGTGGGCAATCAACAGTAAAATTAATTTAATGTCATGGCTCTCTAGGGTGGAGTGTGAAACCTCAGTGTTAACTGCTTTGTCTCCTCTTTATTCTCTGCTGTTCCAGAGGATTTTCTACCATTTCCATCTTAGCATCCCCGTTTTTGCTCTTATATCTGTCAGAAAGGAACATAAAACACAGAGAAACCCCTGTTTTTCTATTGTTCCCCCTGTCATGTGATTTTATGGCCAACAAGAGGAAGCCTAACATTTGAGACCCCTCTGATTTGCTGTCCCTAAATGCAGTTTATGCTTCAGTGATTGCTTCAAAAGTAAGTAAATAAATAAGAGCTGGGCCACTGAGTTGGAAAGCTCAAGCTTTTTATTTGCACAGGGTTTAGTATGGGTCAAGAGCTTTGTGTTAAATCTACACTTTCCATTTGGTTCATGTTTTCCAATGCCATCTGTGCTCATAAAGGAGCAATAAGGAAAAAGGTTGTTTTGGGTGCCTCCTTAACAAAAACCTGGAGTTTGTTGATGGAGACATGAAATAATGTCCTTGCCCTTTCTGTTTGGGATGTACTGAATTTCAAGTGTAATGTAGAGTAAACAGACCTGTGAAGATGGGTGGAATCAGTGAAATGCTAGTGCCTAGGGGGAGCTGCTCTTGAGTTATGTGGAGGGGGTGGGCTTTCCCTAAGTTGAGCCCTTGGCTCCTCAGGTGAGTCGATCTCCCCGAGGAGCCTGCCTGCTCCCTGCATGTCAGTCACTGAGCTCCTTCAGGTGCCGGTGACCCCGGGCCAGCAGTTGTATGCAGAGGCTGGCAGTCCTGGGGCTTCAAGAGTGACACAGCAATGCTCTGTGCAACACCCTCTGCACTTTTGCTCACAGGTCCAGAAGCACATTTTAGGCAGACAACCCTCCATGTGTTCCTGAGGTCCCTGCCAAAGTCCGTGGAGGAAAGCAGAGCAGCCCAGGCTAAGTGAGATCTGGCACTGTTTGCATCAGGGCTGTGCAGTATGGCACAGAGAGCACCATGGACAGGGAAGGATGGGCAGTAGCAATGCTCTGCCAGCCTGCTGCTTTCAGGATCCTCTGCTGGGCCTGGAGCTTAGCTCAACAGCTCTTACCAAGTGCCCGCCTCTGCCTACCACCGCTTCTGGCTCCTCCAGCTGCTTGTGTCCAACCTGTTCTTCACAAAGGGATCACTTTCTAAAATCCTTGGAGTACTAGTGAGGTCAATGATTACTATTATCCTAACACTGTATTTGAGATGCTTTATAGGAGATTGATCTTTCCAGACAGAGTCCCCCCCTTTCCTGGTCTCTACACGCTCTTTTCAGAGTTCGGAAGCATGATGGCTGTGTGTACAGATCTTCCTGGCCACCACTGCTTCTCTTTGCTCTTCAAGCTGTTCAAAATAGTTAGAGATGACAAAGATGTCATAGACGTGTCCAAGTACTTTGTTGCTTGTAAGAACCCTGTTGTGTAATATATAGGTGCTGCAGCTGCGTGTGTAACTAATGTCGACTGAGGTTGATCTCCTTGATTTCATTCCACATGAAAGATCTGATTCTTTTTCTTCCATATGCCACTCTCTTTTCACTCAGTTTCTTATTAGTAAGAAAATACTAATGCATATATAAGCAGGAGCAAAATCCCTGGGGTTGTTTTCCTATTTTTGTACACTTCCTCCTTCCTGGACATTGAAATACAACAGACTGGCATTATAGTTAATGGAGACAAGCTGTCTGTTAGACCTTGCA
>NW_008238664.1:10512421-10531991 GCF_000691975.1 Corvus brachyrhynchos
CAGTAACAGAGAGGACAGACGACATTTCCAGGTAACAGATGGGAAGCCAGTTCTCCAGACCTCAGCAATCTCGTCTCTTTGGATTTGTTTCTCTCAGTTTCTCTTGCCAGATGACCTACATGTCTTAATTGACCATATTAGGAGTTAATTTATTCAGTCTCAGCAGTCTTTCACCAGATCACTGAAGTCCATATTAGATATAAACTCTCACTTCTGTCTGCTTATATTACCTCTTTGAATGTCAGCTCTGTGTACCTTGTTCATTTTCACTGGGGTAAACAAATTCACGTGTCAAATACTGATGGTGTTATTTCTTCAGGCAATATGTACTTACACTTGGAAATTAATGAAAATCAAATACATCAACAAGAAATTAGTATTTAGGAACAACGAAAAGAAGAAATTAGTATGAGCAGAATATACTGAAAATCCAGGTTGGACTAAACAAAGTCTGTAATGAAGATGAAATTGTGCGCTACTTCTGTTTTTATTATGTATAATTTAATACTCTTAGGTGGGTTTGGGCTCTGATACTCAGTAATCAGTAACTACTCTTGCAAGTACTAATGGGGAAGGAAAGGAAACTGTCTGGCTTATTAATGTTCTGTTTAATTAATAAAGTAGCGAGGAGGGATGAATATACCTTGCCAGGTACAGAACAGTGCTGTATCTTGCTATAAAATTTATTCATCAGGTGTTTGAGCAGAATGATGCCTTTATTTTTACCAAGTTGTCATTGTCTGGTCTTTACAACTTGTTGGGCAAAAACTGGGACAATTTGTGCTAATGGGAATGAGTGGGGAAGAAACGTGCCCTTTTGGTATCCTTAGCTGCTCAGAGAGTGCCTTCAAATGATATCTAATACTGTCAGTCAAAGACTAAATTTGGTTGAGGTAAGGGTTGAGGTAATACAGAGATTTTCCTTTTCAGCTATTTTAGAGGCTCTACTATTTTGAATACCCTCAGGGAATACAAAATGTGTTAGCAGTTAAATCCATGACAACAGATAACTTACTTAAGCATTAGATTTAGCCGAGTTAACGTGCAGTCAATTTAACTGACTAAGACACAGGCCAATGTCCCTGGCACGAGGAAGCACTGAAGTCCCTTGCTGCAAGCACAGCAGAGTGGCAGTTCGAACAGGGGTCTCTGGCCTTTGGGAGGAGCAGGACAGACAGACAGTCGAAGATTTCTTCTACAGTTGAGCAGGCTGTGACTGGGGTGAATTTAAGTGGATTTTAGGGAATTTGTAGTGAACTTAAGTGCTTGCAGGTGTTTAAGTTTTAAGGCCAAAAGATCACATGATGTGCAAGTGATGTTCAGTGGAACATCAGCATCGTTTTTGAAGGACTAGAGAGGATTTCCTGCTTTTACCTCAAGCACTCCTATTTGCTAAGGAGTTCATCTTTCCTATCACTGCCTCTGCTGTAGTTTTTTATGGTGAATCAGCTGATTAGCAGTAGGATCCATCTCTGCATCCATGATGCAAAACCAGACCAAAATGGAGTCAAAATTTTCCAGTGCTTGAAAAGACTTGAAAGTAGCAAGGATATAAAGGGGACCAAGGCAATGAAGATGAGACTTCAGGCTCAGCAGTGGTGTGGCAGACAGTAGATGATGGAAGGATATTTCATTCTGCTCAGCTATGTAAATTAGGATGTTTAAAAGATAGGGTGAATTTCCTGCAGTTTTAGAAGTCTTAAGCTAGAAGTGTCATTGTGGTATAAAGAAATGTCAATGGGATATCTCAAATATATCTACCATCTAGTTAAAATCTATCCTAAAATTTATTTTCTTAAGATTCTAGAGTAAATTTCTTTGAGGGTGGGCAATAAGGAATCAAAATGTAATGGAAAGTCAATGGGGTTTATGTATCAAAGTCCCTCGGTTCACTTTCTAAAATGGCATGTGAATGACTGGTGTGCTTTCAACTGTCTTACCAGTCATACTTTTATCTGCCACCTCTGTTGATAAGCAGAGGAGAGCAAGGCATAAGTGACATGGGGAGGAAGAATCAGAGTGTGACAGATTGTTCAGTCTCCGTCAGCAAAAGAACTGGGGCCATCGAATGAAACCATCAGGACCCTCAAATTCAGAGCAGAAGAATGTGCTCTGCATTTAGCTGTGAGATTCCTGGCCACTGGGTGTTGGGGGGAACACGAGTTTCCATGGATTTAAATTCACACAGAATATTCCCCAGAGGATAAAATGAACGCTGCTGGCTCAAAAACCCCTTGACCTGCAGATCTCCAGCAGCTGGAAGGTATTCTAGGGAGCAGCATTACATGGTTATTCTAGTCATGGGAGTCTTCCCAAGACATCCACTGTTGGCCACTGTTCCAACCAAGATACAGGCATGGATTTAATATGAACCAGTATGTTCCTTACCATCTAGCAACAAAGAACTGAGCTTTGTTTTCTGCTGAGCTTGCTTGTGAGATATTGAACCTGTTGGAGTCATACCTTTGATTAAGTGTGTCAGCTGAGAAAAGTTTTATGAGTCTGTGTTGTCTCAGAGAATGTGTGCATAATTTGAGATTGAAATTGTGAGGGAAAATAAATGGAGGGAAGCTAAGATCTCTTAAATATGTTGGTTTCACTGAACTAAAACCAGAAAGATTTGACTAAAGTAATTTCTTTTGTCCAAGATTCCCATTCAGGCCAGTGGTAGGTCAGAATGGCTGGTTGCATGTTTCTCGAAAGCTTGCCTGTGCCTGGATGAACATTCCCTTTCCTCTTGTTCTGAGGTGGAGACAAGGCACATTCTAGCATAAAAACACAGAGAAGGGCCAGTTAACATATTTTCCTCTCTATGTTCTCCACTGCTGGAATGTTGTCCTAGTGACAAGACAATGAAATCTTAACGTTAAAAAACATATATGAAAAAAATAGGCATGGAGAAAAAAGGGAGAGATAAGCTGATTGAAGAGTAAGTAAAACTTCAGAAGTTTTGATAGTCTCCAGTTGTAAGGTAAAAATGGCTAAAGCTCCCCTTTTCTGCCCTGCTACAACATCTGTGCATTTTACAGATCTCATGTGGCATCAGGACACTGGCTCTTTGGTCACTGTTTTCCTGCTTCTGAGCAATTGATCTTAAGCCACTGTAATGTAAGTTAATGTAGTTGAACCTGACCTTGAATGCCAGAAACCATCATAAAAGGAAATGCTTCACTGGCCCATATTATTCTTATCAAAGCTGTTTTTAATAGAAAACTAGGTTTTTATTAAAAATACCTAACAAACAAAATCAGGAGAATATATTTGTGATGAAAATATTATTATTCCCATTAAAAAGTGACCTCTATTTGAAAAAAAAGAAAAAAAAGGCTTAAGTCTCTTTATTCTCTATGGGAAATCAGTCTTTTGCAGGAGAAAAAGAAACACTTTTTTTTCCTCAACAGCAATACGGTATTAATTCTTGATAGTTTGATTCAGATATTCTACTTTTTGTCTGGTTTTTTTTTGTAAATTAGTTAGTATATATATATATCTGGTGGGGGGTTTTGGTTTTGGTGGCTTTTGTTTGTTTGTTTCTTGGGATTTTGGTTTTTATTGGTTTGGTTTGGTTTTTTGGTTTTTTTTATTATTTTTCATCTTGGGCATTTGCTAGCATACAATTATTCATACCAGTAGTTGAATTTGCAAGTCTCCTAGTAGTTCTCCATTCTTTTCAGGCATTCTAAAAACTGTTCTGTTACACGGTCTCTTTGTCTTTTCCAGCTTATTTCTGGACAGATGAATAAACATGCTTTTTAATGCATTTCAATTATCTTACTTTTTGTCAAGATATACTTTCAGGTAACACAATCAATTAAAACTCCATTAACTGTTTAAAAAGGACATATCCCCTGGTGGCAAACCTTTGTTACTGGCCTACTTGAGATAATGAGTGTGAGTAGATGTATGATAAATATTGACTTGCTCAAAAATAAAGGGGACTTTTTTATCCTTTTTCTTGCTTTTTATGTTTAAGCCTTAAGAGATATACTTTCCATTGCATTTTTATCATTTAGATTCAATCTATTTGGATCTTCCTGAGAGTTAGAGCCTGTTTTACATTTAGTGTGGCCAGCAGGACCAGGGCAGTGATTGTCCCTCTCTGTTGAGCGCTGATGAGGGCACACCTCAAATCCTGTGTAAAGTTCTGGGCCCCTCACTGCAAGGAAGACACTGAGGTGCTGGAGTGTCCAGAGAAGGGCAACACATCTGGTGAAAGGTCAGGAGAGTGAGTCGTATGAGGAGCTGGGGCTGTTTAGCCTGGAGAAAAGGAGGCTCGAGGGCAAACCTTATCACTCTCTACAACCATCTGAAAATGTCTGTAGCCAGGTGGGGGTCAGCTTCTTCTCCCAGGCAACCAGCACAGGACAAGAAGATAGAGCCTCAAACTGCACCAGAGGAGGTTCAGGTTGGATGTCATGAAGAATTTATTCATTGAAAATGTTGTCAAAAATTGGAATGGACTGGCCGGAGAAGTGGCTGAGTCACCATCCCTGAGGTGTTCAACAAACAACTGGATGTGGCACTAGTGATATACTTAAGTTGGCATGGTGATGTTCAGTCAAAGATTGGACTCAATGATATTTTCTTTTTTCTGTTCTCTGATGTTGAAAGTTGAGGTTTTCAGCACCACTCGCTGCTGCTGGGTCAGCTACTTGTCTGGGCAAACTGGGCTTTTGTGGCTTGCAGAACACCTGCACAGGAGGGCAGCTGAGCATGAGACTAACTGAATGAGAGAAAAGAGCAGGGAAGAGGTCCTTCTGAAGGGTGATGAGTGTTATATTACATTAATAAATTTAAATTTGTTTAAATTACTGGGGAAAAGTGTAGCCAGAGAGCTTTCTAGGCTGCAGTCCCGAGTGCTGTCATTGCAGAAACTGAGTGGAATGAGTTGAAGCTGTGAAGAGTAAAATGTCCCCAGTCTTGGGTGATAATAGAAGCCTTAGTTTTCTGATAGTTATTTATCATTCTTTTTTTTAATGTGTGATTCAAGAGGGTTTTTTTATCGAAGAGTAGTTTTTAACTTAGTCCTACAACAGGTGACTTGTTTCAACTACTGTTTTCAGATCCTAAAAAGTAGGAGTGCAGATTTAGCAAGCGAGAATGTGTATCTACATATATAATACTCGGGTAATTCATGCATGTTGAGACAAAAATGACAGATTTATATCCTAATACACTGGCATACCAGTTCTAGGGGTGGGACTGAGTAGTCAAGACTTTTGTACTTGGCACCTCTGCTGCCAAACTCTACAGAAATTGAATAACTGAAGAAAAAGGTGAAGTTACTTTAATTCAGTACTCTCTTATAGAAACACAGCAGTGGTGGAGAATAAAGGAATCTGAAGTCCCTGGTAGTGGATAGTAACCTAATGTAAATCCCCAGGCAAGTTAAGTTAATGTATTCTCGGCATGGTGCCTGGAGTAGGATGGGGGGAGGAATGGGAAGGGATGAATCAGCTCTGATGTTTTGCAAGATCCTTCCTTCTAGTTCAATATTGTCTTGTTTTCTTTGCCTATATTTATTCTTGACAGGTGGTGAGAGAATGTTTTCATTAAAGAAAAGTTTCCTAGAATTGCAGAAATCATATAAAGTCTCCTGTTTCATACTAACATTCAGACTTACAATTGGCCATATTCTCTTTGCCAGCTCTTTAAACCTTTGGAGTTCCTCAATGCTGCCTAAAATCCTTTTTTTTCCCTGGGCCCCATTATCCAGCAGTACAAGGCAGAGAGCATAGAAGCTGTCAGTCTTGCTGCTGACCCATGCACGGAGGAAGAGCAGCTGCCTGCAGGAGTCCTGGGCAGCTGCAGTTGGGTTGAGCCTTGTCCCTGACACCGCAGTCACCCTGACCCCAGGTGGGCTCGGGGCAGTGCCAGCATGTGTCCTGACCTACTTTTGCATTGCTTGATGTTGAATTATGGATCCCCTATGACATTCTTTCGCTAGTCTCTCAGGTACGGGTATACAGTTTTAGAACTGCTGTCAGGAGAGAGCAAGCTGGTGCTTTGACAAGCTGGGCATAGGAAACAGTGCAGTAAGAATGCCGCTGTAAGAGTAACACAGGTTATTAGCACTTGCAAAGGGTGCATGTGCCTCCTTTGTGCACAGCTGATGGAGCCAGGATAGATCCCAATGCTCGGGGAATAAACACATTAATGTTTGGGTGGGGTAGCTGTGCCTCACTTCGTATGTCCTCGAGAGCTGGCAGCTCAAGTTTGTTGGAATCTGCCCTGCCTGCTCTGGTTTCCCAGTTGTGGTTCCTCAGCAAATTTGGATGAGTATATGAGGGATGACTGTCAGACTGTAGCACTGTGGGGACAGAGGAAAAATGACTATCTGTACCTGAGAAGTCAGCCAGACAGCTCCCATTTCCAGCTCTAGGTCCAGGGACTATATGTGGACCAGATTTCCATGTGTGAAGTGGGACAGGGGAGAGGAAGAGGAGCTGCCTGATGAACCAAGTGCTGGTGTCATTATTCTTAGCAATGCTGAGCACACTGGAGGTGGTTTTTGAATGCTGGTTCTGGTATGCTGATCCACCACCTCCAGAATAGCCTGCCTGTAGCAAGTGCCCAGGTGTTCAGGCTGGGTTTTCTGCTCTCTGTGATAACTATATTTAGACAGAATACAATTTAGAAATGGAAGACACAAATCACTAAATCATAGGCAATCATGGCATTGAATCAAATGAAGAAAAAGTAATACTTTCCCCAATCAGTTCACTTGTTTCTTGCTTCTGGGGCCCATTTTGATTTCATAAGCGCATTTTCTTCCTTGGCACTGTTTCTGTAGGAATTTTTAAAGTATGTATGTTCTTAGTATTTTTGCTGTGCTTGAGGTCAGCACTGTTAACCTTACTCATTTGAATGGTTCAGTGTCCCCTGGGCCAATACAGTGATCAGCTGTGGCTGCTCCACAGGACAGATTTTGGCAAACAGTTTTAGAGATGCTAATGAGGGTGGTGGAAAAGGAGAGATACCACATGGCTGAGTGTGCATTAAAAACCCCTTGCCTTGATGTAACTTACTTCTTGTAGGACTTCTCATCTTCACAGTGCTTATAAGCATTAATGAATCCTCATGACACCACCGTGAAGTGATGTAAATATGTATTATCACTACAGTACATGGGAGGGAAAGAGAGAAAATTTTCTTGTGCAAAGATTGCCAGAGAAGCTAAGTGGAAAACCAATAGTTTTAAATTACTGTCTTATCCAAGACAACTGGAAACTGCCTTTCTAAATTGCTGTGTTGTAAAAGCATACACTTGTGTAGGCACATGCATCAGTGCTCTCCTGAACAAAGAAATGTTCCCTAACTAGTGCTTGGGAAACCAGTGCAACTTTAAAATAGCAGAATGATTCTGCAGGAAAAAGCTGTGAAATTTTTATATCTATCACTGAGCTTACTAAGGGGTTTTTTATAGATTGTTTAGCAGTTTCGGACTTTTCTCACGTGATTTCTCCTTCCCCACAACTCAGTTTGAAAAGAAGGATGGAGGAGAGGGAAAGGGGAAAGGGACAGCACCTGCAGAATATGCGAGGAGTGGGCCTTGGGCAATAATTGGGAGGAGAGAGCAGCTGAAGTGGGTGGTTTGGGGCTGAGGATGCCTGACAAAGCTGTGGTGTGAAAATTCAGCCATTGGAGGAAGTATTGCTGGGACCTTCAAGGACTCTTCTGCTATTTCTGCTGGAGTTTCCTTTCCTGGTCACTGTAGGTCCTGGTCTTTGTCCTCTCCTACTGCTTGTTATTGTCACACTTTGCAGCCAATGCCATTTCAGTGTAATTCTACCCTTGCTGCATCCACCTCCTCCCATCTGTATTTGTTCTCTGCTCCTAGAGGCTCCTTGGCAACCTGCCACATGAGATATAATCTGCAGCCTCACGTAGAGAATTACTGTACTCTGACCTCCTCTGTATTGCAAGCTACTTCTGCTTCATAGGGCTTAATCCTGCAAAGAGCTAAACACAACTTCAGCTAGGCACCTCTATGGAAACTGCCTTCCCACAGGTGGATTTATGGTTAAGAGCAGGACGTGTCGAAATACATTGACCACTAAAGGGTAGAAATCGGGATGATGAATTAAGTTTTTCAAGTGAAGTCTGTAAACTAATTCTAGCTGTATAAAATAACTTTTTTTTGGAGGGGAGGATCTTTTGTGAATAAAAAGCTAAGGTAAAAATGAAAATCTAGTCAGGATTACCGATGCAAACACCATAAGGTATTTCGTTTACTGGAAGTACTAATGTTTTTTGATCAGCTGTCACTGAACATAATTCAAGACTTATATATGTATTTATATAGCATAAATATAGAGATTCATTGGGAGTAGTATCTTGTAAGACAAATACTTAGGTATACTGAAGAACTAGGACACAGATAATTAAGTTTCTGATCAAATTAAGTATCTGCATATTGAAATATCCATGAAAAAACCCTTCTGAGGCATTTTAAATGGCATAAAACTCACTAGCTGTATTCTGGATGATTCTGATGTGCATTGCTACTCACCTTCTTGGAGCTCTACAGCCTGACACCTCAACTTGTTCACAGAAAGAAAGGCTGATCAGTTTAATTTGCTCTCAGTAACATTGTTTCAGAAGCTATAAAGGCCATTTTTTCTGTACCTTAGGTAGCTCCACGGTAACTATTTCTGTGGGCACTTCCATTTTTGCTCTCCTTCCAAAGGAGGTGCTCCCACAAATGCTGCTTTCCACCTTCAGTCATACTGCTGTCCTCTTGGGGTGCATCCACCAGTGTTGCATCCTTTCAGAATTATCTCCAGGCTCTATGACTGGCTTCTTTAGCTCTGGTCCCTGTCTCCTGCTATGTGGTTGTGTAGCTCTTCCTGATTCCCTCATGGCTACTCTCTTGTCCCCTTCTCTGGCTTTCACTACTGGTCCATGTTCTCTGCAGTCAGTGGGCTGAAGCAGGTGTCAGTTTATTTCTTCCCCCTCTCCTTTCACTACACCCCACTTTCCCACTTCTTTCTCGAAAGGCCCCTCAGAGCCATCACCTTTGCATGGCATTGCCTTGTGTACAGGACTTTGGGTACATCTCTCTCTCAGCTATCTTGTATTGCTAGGATGCTTTTCACATAATGAGGTGTGAAAGAGGGACAAAAATTATTTAAAGTGCTGGATTAGGTTAATGTTTCACCTGTTTTCCTGAAAACAAAGGGGCAGGCAATGTCCCAGTTATCACAAGTGCTGTATTTGAGAATTTTCTGTTAGCTAGGGGGACATGCTGCTACCCAGGAAGGAGACTCCTGTGATACTTTGACAGTTGTGAACCTTCCTATGCTCTCTGTGGGCTCTTCTCAAGAGGATGGGCTGGTCAATGAGTGAAATGTTTGGTTTTCCCTCAGACTTCGGTTGTGTGTCTTATAGTAAGTCTGTTGCCTCCGTATTGTTGTGTACTTCTGTGTTTGGGGTAAACACATGGGATTGAATTAATATTGAGAATTTCTGTGTAGTCCTCACCTGTATCTAAAAAAGGGGTATGTGAACTCGCATGCTGAACTTAGTCTGTTTAAGTACCCTGCATTGCTACAACAGACTAAGAATTAGCATCTGCGTGTCACATTTTTGTAGTACTAGCTTAAACTAATTGAGCTGTGTATTATTTGCCTTCTGGACTTTCTCTCTTGCTAAAAACAAGTGATGATTAGTGCCAGTGTAAGTTAGACATGAGTAAAATGTTGTTCAGCTAAACAGCTTGAATAATGCAACAAAATGGTGTCGTTTTGCGTGCCTATTCAGAGCACAGAAAATCAATCTGCTTCCAAAGCTGGAGCCCTACCACTAGATTTGTGGGTTTCTATAAGTTCCTGACTTAAATCCCAGTTTACCCTGTAGTTACTATAATCATGCTATCCAGTCATGAGCATGTAAACTGCACAGATTATATTCAGGAATTACATTATGGAAATGCAGACGGGTCTGTTTAATGAGGTACAAAACCTGTTTTGCATGAAATGTATAAACTTCAATTATCCATGTGACACAAAGGATAATTTGGATAATCTAGCTTTCAGAATATGGCAGGAATATTCAATACGATGAGCATTAAGAATCATGACCTCATCTGGGATAACAGAAAGCTGGTATAATTGAAGTGCTTCTGTGTTGGATTCAAAGGATTTAATAGTATTTAATGTTTGGGCTCCAGTTTGGTCACTGCTGTTAGTGTCCACCTAAAAAAGATCAATAAAAGTCAAGTGGATACAAGAGCTTCTCACTGCTCCAGGTAGTCTTCAGTTAGCTATGACTGGGGACAGAAAAAGAGAATTTGATAGCCTGCTTGTCAAAGAGAGCCAGTGGGACATCTTTCCAGCAGTATACTTGCTGACTTAAAAAAAAAGAAAGAAAAAGGTCTTTTTTCGCTAAAAGTTGTATTTTAAAGTTTTAAAGAGAAATACTTCTCTCTTTTTGTTAAGGTTTGAAGCTCAGGATGTTTTGGAACATTTTTCTTGCTCATTTAGAGAAAATCCCACTTCATTTGAATTAGTTACTGCTCCTGTGGTGATATTTGAAATAAAGACTATCTTGGATGATCAAAATAGGGAAAAAAAAGACTAAAACTCATCATATGAACCTTACTGGTAGAATCTTATTAACTCTGAATGCTGATATTCACAAGTTCATCCATCCTCCTGTCTCCCACTATCACTGTCTTTTGGTTTTTAAATGCACAGAAGGTTTTTCAGTCAACTGCAGTTGAAATAAGCTTCCCATTACCTTGCCAGAATGGTAGGGATCAACTCAAAATCATCTGAGTCACTACACTCTGCTGAGATCTGTTTTTACATTCTTGGTATGAAGTAGCATATTCTCCCATTTGAAATGCAAGTAAGGTCATAGTAAGTGAGAACATCCTTGTGTTGATGTGCGTGGACAGTTCTGGTGTCTCTCCAGCTGTTTCACTGAACTGCTTTGTATTCTGCCAGGCTGTGTATTGAGTGTGTCTTCTGCTCCATGGGCAGAGTGAATAGAGGAATCCAAAGAGATGCATCAATGAATAGATGTTGTTTGTCTGTCAACATGCAGCCTGGGTCAATTCACTGGCAATTGCACGTCCTGAAGTCAGTCTGTAATCTGACAATGGTTTATCATTCTACCATGCAGTGCACTTGGAAAGGGGTCTGTGGCCTATCCATCATCTCACTGGCTTTTTGAACACTTTAGTCCATTGGCTGAAAGGGTGCCAGTGCAAGGTCACTGCTGGAATGTAAAGCTAGATCAAAAGTACCTGTAAGAAAGAAAATATCTGAAGATAAGCTCAGGTAGTTCTGCTCTCTGTCCCTAATTCGTTCTTCTGCATAGCATGTGGTAGCTGGAGGTGGGTGAGCCATACTCTGTGGTGGAGACTGCAAAAATAACAGTGGTTTAAAGACCTTGCACTGTTTATAGTAAAGGACTGCCTGAAAACTGAGGAGTTCTTTGCAGGGCGGGAGACTGGCTGGATACAGAAGATCAAGGGAGACCTGAACTCATGGCCTTGCTATTTTCAGATCAGTTAGGCTCCTACATGAAAACCCAACAGAAGGTTCTGCAGTCAGTGAGTATTTATTTTCTGACCCATTTATTTTTCTTGTGCTATGTAAAACTGACACTGTACCCTGACACACAGCCAGCAGCTGGTTCTCTGTGCCCATGGGATTTGGAGATTCAGTAGGGTCCTTATCTTTGCATTCAGGAAGTTTGTTAAGAATCACACTCTTCTACTATTCTCTTTCAGACTGATGTAATCTCCTTTGTATAGGTGGCTTTATGTCCCTTTCACCATTAATTTAAAATGGTGGCCAGGTCTAACATAACACAAATTAGTAGACACACGGTATCTCTGTAGTTCATTTTACCATAACCACTATGAATTTCCTGTGACTCTTGCAAAGACTGTTTTTACCTGACAGCTTGTCCTGCATATTAGATGTGAACCAGAAAATTACTTGCTAGAAGTGTCTTGGTTGGCTTGTTGCCATGCACAGAAAAAGAGCAGAATCTTTATGGTCTTACATGCCAGAGGCTGTGTAAAGAGAGGACAGGTCTGGCTGTTACACACACAAACAAATTTTGAAATGGGTGTTGTGGTGCTTGAACAAAAGTATCTGAGGCATTTTGGTTTTCAAAACAAAACTTAGCAATTTCTGAGAAAATAATATATGTGAAAGTACATATGCCAATGATGTGCACTCTCACTGTATCACTGAGGTTTCTGTAGGATGACTTTATTCACTTAAATTCAGTGGGAGCTCTATGGGTTTTTGTAGAGCATAGAAAATGTCAGGGAAAATCCTCTCAGGTAATGTTTTAAAGCAGTGCCACCTTATGGTTCATTTCAGAATAGAGATGTTTGGTGTCCCACCCTTGCAAAATACCGTGTGCATCTGTCTGAGCTCTCTAACTTTCTTCTATAGTGACCTTCTGTGTTTCTGATCAGGGGGGCAGTGGACTATGCCTATCACTATCAGGACTAATTGCAGAGAAAAAAATGCAATTGTTAGCTTGCTTCTCAAAGAAGAGCTGTTCCCTCTGTGCAGTTAACATGGCTCTCATGGGCAAAAAGTCATGCTCCAAGCCCATTCCTTCCAGATTCCTTGTATGACTGCCTAAGGCTCCTATTTGTGCTGAGATGTTGTATTCCAACCCAATGCCACAATCTATCATCTTGGTAGCTGCAGCCCATATTCATCATACCTAGTCATGCAGTCCTGGCCTTCGTGCCATGGTAAATAATTGCTGTCTGGCCAAGAGCAAGAGGAAAGGCTTTGAAATTCTGCATCACTGTTGCTCACCTAAATCCAGGATCCCTAAGCAGGGTGAGTTTCATGGATCTGATGTGACCGTGCATCCAGGGAAGATGATCTTAGAAAAATCCTTGTAGAAAAAACTGGTTCTCTCAGTCTCTTCCTGCTCTTGTTCCAGCTTGTGGCAGGACTAGCTGCTGTCTGGATGCCAAAAGCTTGTCAGAGCCTCTTGGTTGTGTGTCTGCTTGAATTCCCTAAGAAGTCAATTACGTATTGACATGCGCTCCTGTGTTAATTACAGCTACTGCTGCAGCTTGGTGACCTCTTTTGTCTGCAGTAGCCATAACAGTTTGCAAATAATTCTGGCTATCCTGTGAGAGAAGTGTCACTAAATTACAGGAGAAAAAATCCTGAAGATGCTTTAATTAAATTTTAGGTTTAAAAGTAGCAGTTTCTTCCAACAACTGCAATGCAGAAGTCCCAGAAGTGGTATTAAGAAAGATTTGTTTCTTTGCTCTCCTGCTGACAGCAGAGAAATCCGTTTTTCGGGGAAATTACTATTTGAGCTGGAATGAGAAGTGACACAGGGATGGTTGTGTTGGGTGCAGCTGGGACTGATGTTCAGCTGTTACTGCTCTGCTGCTCAGTGCAATTCACACAACCATCACCACTGCCATCCTCAGTGTTGACCCACCACTGGTTGCAGTGGGATTAAAATTAACCAGGAGCCATTAGTTAGGCTTTGACTCTCCCTGTTGGACTAGTTTGTTCATATACAGACCTTTCTTGTTTCCTTTAGGCACATAGACACTACACAGCATCTTTACTGAGCATTGTGCAGAGATGGCCAGCCCAGCACGACTGTTAAATTCCCTCAGATTCCAGCGGCAATCCCATGCATTATAGAGGACAATAAAGCTTAATAATGAAAATCACATCATTAATATTAGCTTAAATATAGCTGTTGCTATAAATTTATCTTGTTCATAAGGTGTGTATGTCAAGTCCTGTGGCTACAAAGAATACTGTGGAAACTCCGTTTCCTGTGGTCTTGAGCCTTTTCATTCCTAGGCTTTAAAAAACTAAATTAAACTACTATTTTCTGTTCTCACCGTGTATCCTATACAGTTCCCATACGTTTTCATACAGCCTTTGTTCTGTCAAATATTTTGACAGCGACATACAGGATGCCTCATTCAACTTATTTGGTCAAGAAAATCAAAACCTTGGCATCCTTCACTCTGGTGTTACAAAATACACAGAGAGCGCATCATATTTGAGATCTCCAGTATCTCTCTGGTTGGCCTGAAATCAGCATTAGAAGTTTATTACAGACATATAAACAGACTGATCCTGGAAATCTGATTTTCATAGGGAGCTAGGCTAACTAAATCAAGTCAAAAGTATGGAAATTACAACCAGTGTAAGATGACAAACCTGAAAACTGGAAGAATATGGTGATAAGAAGAAAAGAGTTCAAAAATGAAGGTGATGCTACACTAGCTGCCTGGGAAGATCGTGTTAAACCCTTCACATCACTGCCTTCCATGATTCAAGGAATACTGCAGTGTTTACTTCTGAATGGCTGAGCTCACAGACTTCGGTCAGGTTCTTCTTGGGAACAGACGGTTACAGCTTTGCTGGTGACAGGTTCAATGCCAGCACCATGCTGAACGCCAGCTGAGGGTGAGCACAATGTGGAACAAATTTGCAATGTACCTTGAATTGTCTATTTCCATAACACTTGGAAAACCTGTGCTGCTCTGCCTCAGGGCATCCATAGCAACTTTATTACATGATATTGGTTTGTCAGACATGCCTATGATTTATGCTTCTGCTTGACATTGTTTCTGCTTAGTTGATATTTCCCTTTCATTATAATAAAGCTTTTTTTTCATCAAACAGTGACTGTATGTGTTATACAAAAATGAGAGAACTCACTGACATGGAACTTAATCATGTTTCTCTGTGCCCTTGATATAATCTTTCAACAGCATCAACACTTTCAACAGTGTATTCTCACTCCAATGCATGATGGGTTTTTGGTGTGACACAAACGATTAGATAGCAAAATGATCTATATTTGGGAAATTAAGTAACTACAACATTTGGAGCAGTTTCTGGTAAGAAATTTCAGTCGAGAATCAGATGACTTCAGACACATACAGTAGATCATAAAAAACTTGTGAAATACCTAAATGTGTCTGACCATGTATAGCCTGCCATGACTAGCTGGTGTGCTGATTGCAAGGGCTAGATGTCAGAGCTCCTTGCTCCCTGCTTGCAAGGGCTGGATGCCAGAGCTCCCTGCTCAACAGGGAAAGCTTACTTAGCCAAATAGGACTCTGTGACTCTTAGGTGTATAGTGCTGATCATGCAAACATAAATGTTTGCATTTATGGCCTCTCCCACTGCATTTTACTTCTCCAGTTCTTTGAAAGAAAGGGGTTTAAGTTTTAGGAAAAAAAGTTGACTTCCAAAAATGAGTATATTCTCATTAGAAGTGTGGTATTAATGGAGTAATTATTATAGCTTTGTTTTGAAGTCTCATTTGATTTATAATTTTAAGAGTGTAAATTTTTTTAATGTATTTTTGAGACAGCAGTTACTGGTGTGGCTTTTGTTTTTTTATAAACATATTTTATGAAGACAGAAGGTTAATTTTATAAAGTATTTCTTACCTTTAACACATTATGTTGCTGAATTTGAGAGACAAAGAAAGAAGCTTTTCAAAGATTCTGCCAGAGTCTTTAATACCAGGTTTTTCTATATGAAAGAAAACATTTAGAAAGTGTTCAGGTTTTTCTATATGAAAGAAAACATTTAGAAAGTGTTCAGGATTATATAAGTAGAGAAAGTGGTTTTTGGTTTGCTACGCAGTACAACCTCCTAAGTTCAGGAGGGCTTACAGTTGTAGGAAGACCCATATTGCTGGCAAGGCACCACATTCCACAGGGTCTTCTAGTGGTTTTTTTCTATCTTTTCTTTCTCTTCCTGATTTTTCTTATGTCAGAAAGAGTAGCCTTTTATCACAGCTGTTTGTTTTAACATTCCCTGGCATCTAAGAACGGTCTCAGGTATAAAGCAGCAACACAGTAATTTCCCAGCCCTCTCATTGGTACTCATGGCCAGGTATAAAGATGGGCTGACTTTTACTTGCCTCCAACATTATCTGCAGCTTCATAACATCTCTGATTGCCAGCCCTGAAGGTTTGCTTACACTTGCATACAAGATCTCACCACTGTATGTGTATATGAGTGTTGGTTTATTTCTCTACATTAGAAAATCTCTCAGCTTTGTGTGAGGTGAGGAGACTGAAAACCATGCGGTGTCTTGCTAAGGCTTTTTACATCTGCCAAAGCATTGTAATTTGTGACACCCAGGCTGTGATCCAACTGTACCAGCAGTAAATAACTTGGCTTATTTTTGTGCTGTTTACTTTTTAATGCATTTGCAGCCTCTGTATTGTTTTCACATTTTTAACAAAGGATTAGGTTTTGGAAAATTGTATCTGTATCATAAAAAGAGTAATGCTGATTTTCTCATACTTTTTACCTCAAAGGTGCACAAACGTACAAGGGTTTGCACAAAGTGATTAAACATGCAGCACAGACAATGATGTGCTATGCATGCTTCTCATGTGAGGGCATTTTGTTTCAGTTACACCTCTTGGTGCATTGTCTGGAAAATTATTATGGATGCTACAAGCTGTGCAGGAAAAGAGGTTCTGCTAATAGGCGTGGGTAATTAATGTTATGTCAGCCTTCATGCTTGTATGGATCCTCCTGCAGGATCAATGTGTGATGTCAGTGTGAATCTGGGTGAGGTTCTCAGCCTGTGAGGTGGAAGTGGCAGGCATAGGGTCTAAAATGTAATATAATGCTTTGTCTTGCAGTTTGTTTTTCAGAACTCTGCAGTAAATTCTACCACTTGAATGCTCTTCACCTGTTTTTATCTTTCTTCAAAGCCCTGCTATGCTCGACAGGAGTGCATTAGGATGGAGAGACTTGGATAGTTGAGCTTTCAGCCTTCTGCTCTGTTGCATCCTTCTAACACAGTGCTGCAAGAGAAAAAGAAAAATAATTGTTTATGAGGGAGATGTTACTAGGAGCTGGGCTCCCTGCAAGGGACAGGTTAACCCCATCTCCTTGCACAAACCAAGCCTATCACATCCTGTACTCTAGACTCTCTGAGTACCAGTAGACCAAGCTGCCACAAGCTCTGCATCTACAATAGCGATCAGTCCCATTTGTTCTTGTACATTCAGTTTTCTCATGTTTAGGTTTCGAACAGCTGTTGCACTCTGAATCCAAAGCTTCCAGAAAGCCATGAGGTACCTGATGACTTCAGTGGGCTCTAGGGCTGCTCTAAAACCTAACTTCATTCCCTCTAAATGATTAAATGAATTTACTTGGATAAATCAGCAAGATCTCCATGCAAGGTACAACATATGAGCCCTTCTGCTTTACCTGTTCTGAGAGTTATTGCCTCCCCTCAGATTAAGGGATGCCATTTTTTACCGAAGTTAGTCTGTGGTATAACACTGTAATACAATATTCTACTTTGTATAGATGTATTGAGTACAAACACTATATGTAGACATATAATTGCAGCAAGACCTTAGTTACTCAAAGACCCACAGAAGTCAAACAGAGTAGTTTTTTCTGCCATCTCTAATGTGGTTTCAGATTAGCCCCTTACAAGAGACAAGGGCTCATGTTCTTCCCGGCAGGTTCTTTGTGGATCTTCAAGAGACAGGCTCTCTGCATCAACTTTTCTGTGAACACTGCAGCTGGCAGACAGGTAGATCTGTATACGGTTTAACATGCATAAAGAGAGAAATAAAGTGCAGATCTGCATGTACACTGCCCAAAGACACCAGTGCCTTCAACTGGCCAGGAGTGTTTTCTAAGACTTTGGGGGCTTTGAAATGGAGCTGGAATATTGGGAAACTCATGGAGCAGGGAGTTTTGCCTGTATCAGCTGTGGTCAGTTAAGGCAGGTGCTGCATTTTGACTTTCAGAAAAATTCACTTGCTCAAGCTCTTGCCAAGTGTTTAGCTCACCTGGGCTCACCGTGTTGCTTACAGGCACTTGCTAGACCTGTTTTCAAGGACAGATGACAATATTCAGAGATGTGAATATAGATTGTCATTTGAAATTGCCATGAGCTTGTAAATTCATGCTTTTTTAAACTTTATAAAAATAACAAAATCACATTTATTTGACACAACAATAAGGATGCACAGACTCAGAATCCTCTGTGCTATGTTTATAAAAAGAGACTAGAAAGTAACCTGATTCACTGTAACCATCCCCTTTTCAGAAGAGCTAGAGCATGAGTGAGCTGTAACTGTATGGCTTTGGCCTTGAAACTGAAAAGATCAGCAAATAATTGTTTTATTATTTTTCAAAATCTTATCCAGTAGCACAGAATAAAACAGAGGGTCTTATGGGGAAATGCAGTGCCATTCTTTAGATTTAGTAGTGGGATTTTATTATATATTTATGGCAACTGTAGCTGTGGCTCTGCCACCTGCTGAGCCTGCATTGCTCAGCCAGTTATGGACAAAGTTGAGCTGGTGCCACTGGCCTTGGGCACAGAGTGCCATGCCTGCCACATGCCTCCAGTGCCTGCCTGGCTGCCCAGCTTGGTCCTTCAGCGTGGGGCATCCCTGTGCCAAAGTGTATGTGACGAATTAATTTCCAGTGGACTTCTCCACTGTCATGCTCCACCACCCCCATGTCTGGGAGGGAGGTGCTTGGGGGAATACCAGCTGCCTTGGGCAGTAAGAGGATGCCAGTGTGGAGGCAAGAAGACTTCAAAGCGTGCCTTTGGGAGGTATAACGAACCTCATCTTGCGTGTAGTCTCACCAACCACAAGTTTGCTTCATCAAAAGAAGCACTCTCCTCAGGTCTTTTGTTTATATCCGAAAGAGGGACTGGTGGTCTGCAACCACCACAGCTCCCAGTCCACAGAGCATCCTGAGGGCTCTGTGACTTCCGGGGGGGCCATTACAGTTTTCTGAGGATCATTTGCCCTTCCTCTCCTGCAAAAAGAATGCCACTTAATGGACTCTGCAAGATATTTTGACATATTTTGATGCAAAACAGTCTACAGAAATAGAACAAGATCTGTTTACATTTAGCTAAGGCTAAAACTGGTTATTTCAGTTTCACTTTGATGATGCAAAATGACAGGACTGAAGGTATGACAGAATAAATCTCCGAAGATCATCCAGTTCAAAGATTTATTTTATACTGAACAGTGTACATCTTGTGAAAGATTTGATTATGATTTTCTGAAACAGTCTCTCCAAGGTATAGATAGATGTAATCTCACTTTAAGAGCATAAGGGTAAATAATTATTTTCACCTACTCTTGCAGTTCAAAAGAGGCTGCTTCTCAGTTGCTGTTTGATCTGATTTCAAGGTCTGCCACAATGCAGAATTATATTTTTCCTACCTCTGCTGAGGACTCATGAGAGTTTTTTTCAGCTATTGCTTCATTTGAACAAAATAACAACATAACCTTCAGGCCTGGTATTCCTTTCTGGAAAATATTCAAAGTCCATTAAGTTATTAAATAAATCAGCACCTAGCAACAGATAGCTTAGGATAGATATGGATGCAATATGATGCAGTAATAAACAACTTGGCAGTATGCATATTACTAAATGTTTTTTACGGTGCTACGGGATAGCAAGGCCAGCTCAGCATCTGAGCCTTTTGATTGTTTGAATTACAGGTAGGCAATGATTTTAATTTTCTATAGTTCACAATGTTTCTGCATGATCTGGAAAGAGGAGGATCCTGCTGA
>NW_008238664.1:10532278-10536609 GCF_000691975.1 Corvus brachyrhynchos
TCAACTGCCTATTGTGTCATAGCATTGGCAGGTCATAAGAAGAACTTCCTGTTGTGATGGTGCAGTGCCTGTTTGGCACAACCAGCTTGCTTGAAGTGGAGGGGTTGATCTGTCTCCTTGTTTACCATTGATAATCAAGTGCTTAAGATCTTCAGAAGGTAAAGAGCTAGAAAAGGCCAAAAAGGTGTCAAAGATTTGTCTCTTCCCCTCCAGTTTTCATCTGGCTGAAGAATTTCACTGTGGGCAGCAGCAGTGACCAGTCTGTCCGGGAAGAAGTGATTGCTGGGCTTGGTTCACGAGGTGGATCTGACAGCTGGGATTGCCGTTAGCTGAGCTCAGCTGTACCCCAAACTTCCTCTGTGACCCACAAGGCACTCATGTTGTTTCACAGTCTCTCTTCCCCCATAGCAGGAGAAAAAGCCACCACTGTCCTTGCAGGAGGGCTGGAAGGCTGCCCTCATTAGTGCTGGGAAAGACCCATAAACTACAAGTCAAAATACCGTTTGTTGTCTTGCACATTAGAATACCTCACAGCCAGAACTTCCTTCTAAAGATGACAACAATTTATTTAAAGATGCGGTTCATAGTGATGTTCTTAGCATGGTTTTAAAAGGACTTGCTTGCTCCTGTTGCAATATGTCTAAGAGTGATTTGGTGAACAAGAAAGGGGAAGTTCTGAAAGCGGCTGTCTAAAAATTGCCATTGAAGGCAATTTGAATTTGAAAAACAGGCTCTGCTACTCTTGGTTAGCGTCTTGTACTCCAATAAACCTAGTTGCTACAATTGTGGCAAGTATAACCATGATACTTGTGTGTCTCTAACACAGTACTTCTTTCCCAAATGGTGTCAGAGAGGAGCTGAAGCGTTTTATTTCACTGTACTATATGACTTAAATATCCTTTTTTAATAGCAAAGCTGGTAGCTTCCATTCATGTGTTTATTTGGGGACTGTTTATTTGGTTAGTTATATCAAATGATCTAGAAGTAAGAGCTCAACCCCCTGAAGATACAGCACAGTATTCAACACAAAAATACAGGAAGAAAATAAAGTTGCAGTATTTATCTCAGCATGGTTTTTTATACCAGATGAAATATTATTTCCATTTATAAGCACAAGAACTACTTTTAAAAAATATGCAACATTATCAGTCGACACCGAGGGGCCAAATACAAACATAAGTTTGGGGGAAAGAGAAGGGAAGGGGGATGTTGCAGTGAACTAGCATCCTTCCTCGTAACACCAGGAGTGCACATCAGCTCAAGTTATTGCCAAGGATTGGTGCTGCCTCTGTTTATTGGCTGCCATTTTACCTTAGTTTAATTCCTTCATGGAATAAAACATAAAGTTAAGTTAATCAAATCTTCAAAGATATAAAGTGGGACAGATTTTCTTCGAAGAGAAAAAGCAGATTTGGTGGCCCTATCACATTCCATATGAATGAGACATTAGTCAGATTTTTTGGTCTGAAAATCCAAAGTATAATTGCTTTTCTAGTCACATTGTTTTATTTTGATTAAAATTAAAAGTTTTAAACAATAATGGATTATTTTGTTGAGAATATTTTAAATTTTTTGTTTTGCTAGGAATTTAGATAATGATTGTTTTCACTGTGTAACAGAGCCAAATTCTCTTGGGGGTGGGAGAAAAGAAAAATATTGATCAATTTTTCACTTACCAAGGCCATCAAGTGCTATGGCAGTGATTATTCTTCTTATTATCTTGCTCAAACAGCAAAAGCTGATACAGGGACAAATTTTAGAGGATTCTGTGACAGGTGAAGTCTCCCAGTGTCTTTCAGCATCAGTAGGCAGAGCTGGATGTTTTAAGAACCATCCCTGGGTTTCTGAAGAGCCTTCACGTGACAGCATTAGGCAGAAACCATTTAAGAAAATCAAGATGCACCATGTCCCTGAGAGAAGTGTGTTAGCTGCATCACTTTGTTTTCAGCTCTTCACATTGTGTCAGCGGTTTCACTTCCTTTTGGTGAGCACTTTGCTCAGAAGCTGCTGTCTTTGTTATGCAAGTGAATCGATTACACCTAATTTTAAATGAGCATCCAAAATGACGTTTCATCTTCAAAGGTAGAGCTCTGGTGTTCCATCAGTGCTTTAACCACAGGTCTGAAGCTTTTGAGTAGCTCCTCCCCTTCCTGCAGAAATCAAAGGAATAGTTTCCTTTAGTAAAATGTCATATCAAAATGTTCCCAGTTATTACAGTCTTCTGTTGTTACCACTGTGTGTGCACTGATATGAGAGTTCATAAATAGCTTTTGTGGTATTGTATATCTTAGTGAAGCCAAACACGCTGCAGTGGAAACGCTGTAATAGCAGAGGGGAAGGATCTTATCTGATGTGCAACACGTGCAGGCAAGCCCTTAGCTGTTTTTCCCTTGTAATTTACATATATCCCGAGTGCTGAGAGCCACACGTTTTCAGTCTTCAATTCTAATTAAGGTGAAGGAAAGAAAGGATGGGATGAACAGCACCGTAAAGTCTCTCAGCAATAGACTGTATGGCGTAAGGTAATGTCTTCTTCTTGCTGACAGCCAGAAAAGAAAAGATATCAGGCAAGGTCTGAGCAGATTGTATTGTCTTCTTAAATAAATTGTCTAAGTTCTGCATTTTAAATGATTGAAGCTAAAAAAAATTAGCTCACCTGTAGCCTTTCTTTTTTCTAAAACTTTTCCAGGCACCTTATTTTTGGACTGTGTCCTTCTTACAAGAACAGAGCTTTCAAATCATTAGTGCTAAGATGTATTTCCTGATGTCTTACTGTCTGGTCTTCTGTTTCCTTACAAAACATCTGGAATCCTATCCTGAGGCACAGAAACAAGGTTGTTTGATTTAAATTTAATATTCTTTAACTAGTATATTTGCCCTCTTGTTTTGCCTGCCTTATGGGGATTGTTCTCAGATTCTTTGTATAAACTCTACAAGTACCTCAGTAAAGAGAAAAGCCCAACCTGTACCTTGGAGAGGACCACTGTGAGAGACTGACCATGATGCAGGGCAGTGTCAATTATGGGAATGTTTCTGTATCACTGGAGATAAAGCTATATGACTGTATACTTTTAAGCCACTTTAATCCAGGGTTATGTGGGTAAAAATACAGCTCTTAAAACTGGCTATTTTAAGCTGAACCCATTAAACTTGTGCATGTGTATAAGCTCCAAGATGCGCGCAAAGGATGTTCTGAACAGGCAGATACGTCAGCAGACCACATTCACCTTAAGGACCGACTTCCTCATTCCTTTGCCTCCTATAGGCTGAGGTTTTTTCACATCCATGTGTAGTGAGTAACAGTGTTTCATACTGAATTTACCCAGAGCAACACAGTCCAGATTTTGAGAAAGTCAACGAGTCCTTAGGCTGACTTAGGCAGTCTAGATGTATTATCCTGCTTGTTGTGAAACATTGTTTCTGTTTTTAGATAAGCATGTATTGCTCTACACAAACCAGAACCCATGAAATGATACGTGCTTTTAAGTGCATTTGTAGGATACGGGCTGAAAGGGGGAAAAGTACTTTTTTTCAATGCATCCAAACTGAATTGTCATGTCCTGCAGAACTCCCAGATTCTACTGATAAATAGCCAGCACCTTCATCCTCTGCAACAACAAACACAGCAACACTTTTCTGGGTGCCAGATGACCTTGCTGTGAATGAAGCTGAAGGAGTAAAGGGTGCTCGCTGTCATCTCTCTAAACTACAACAAGGTGGCAGCGTGCCTCAGGACATTGCTGATGCAGCTGGATCTAGCCGGCCATTAGCTGTCCGTTCTCTAGGACATCGTGGGGATATGTATATTCTGCATCTACTGCTGAAAAAGCACCCGTAGGCACTCAGGAGTCATGAGAGGAGATGCTATTGATTATCTGTCTGTGGTAGAATAATGGCCACACCAGGACACACCATAGGTCTCTTGTGACAATCAGTATCAGATACTAGAACACAAATTTAAGCATCAGGCTGCACAGGTGTGTATATACAGGTACAGTTATAGGTACATACGGAAGGGGTCACTACTGCTATAGCATTTTTCAGTGTTGTTAGGAGAGTGTTCCGAGCCAAGACTTACATCCAAGCTGCCATTCTTACTTGCTACTGATTCTCACAGCCTCCATGAGATTTCCACATTTTAGCCCCTTTATACTTTTGTCCTCCAGGCCATCGCTGCCAACAAGTACCACAGTTGAACTGGGCCATGCAACAGGGGTGGCTTTTAACCACAGGCAGCTGGAGCAGTTGTAACAGGCAATAGAGCAAAGTGGATGGTGGAGAAAAGTTTGTTTAATTGGGTGCTAAAGCTGTTGCTCTGTCTGCACTAAATT
>NW_008238664.1:10536645-10595769 GCF_000691975.1 Corvus brachyrhynchos
ATTTAAATGCCACTGAGGGGTCCTCACGCAGATCTGCAGAGCATCTCAGTGTCACATCACATTTATTCCTCTCATCCTTTGCTCACTTTTCACACTTGCTTACCTCTGCTTATAGAGGAGCTTTTTCCATATCCTCAGCTGAAGTCCTGTGTGTGGTTCTGCACATACCAGCAAGGACTCACCAAGCATGGTGACTTCTGCTTCTGTCTGGAAAGATCTCAGGGCAGGAATGAGCATGTTTATGTGGGTATGCAGACCATGAGCAGTGCCCAGTACTCAACGGGAAAGGAGAGGAGGAGATCATGTTGCTTTCTTAACAGCATGTGTTGTCTCACAATGTCGCTCTGGCACCCCAGCTGCCTCGAGACACAGCCACCAAGGTAGCACAACAGTCCTCAAGAACTGCTTTGGCCTCACAGTGGGCACTAGTTACTGGGGTGAGATATTCCATAGATGTTGTAAGGTATTTGAACCTTGGTAGCGTGCCCCAGCCAAACCATCTTTAGCTATTCTTATCAGAGCCCTCAGAATGGGACCAGGCTGGAATTACCCTCACTGGCTTCACCTGGCCTTTCCACTTTCAGCTGCAGCATATCAGCCCCAAGAAGGTTTTTAAGCTCCAGTCTGAAGGCTGGAGGGGAAGGCTTATATCTGTTCTTTGTCCTTTGCTATCTTGTTGTTTGGGTTTCTGGGACTAACTTGGCTGCTGATCACTGGATGGGTTTTGTTGCTGTCATCATCTTGATGCTGCTTGCCTGGATCAGGAGCCCTACTTGTTAGAGCCCTCAGGAATTCAGCAAGGACTGAAAGGTAAACTGTGCTAAGTTGGAAAAGAATTGAGAAAGAAGAAGTTGAAAAACTAAATACCAAGACAGCAAGGAATAGATGAAAAGGGCTGTGCTGCACTAGATTGAAACTAATCATATTATCAGAAAAATGTGTGTGGGGCTCGTGGACAGAATAGAGAAACCAATCAAGCAATGTGAAATCTCAGTCACAGCAGTTGCAAAATGCATAAGTACTGTGTTATGTAAAGGTTGTAAGGTGCATAAGTAGAGTATCATGTAAAAGTTGTAAAATGTATAAGTAGTATAAGATAAGTAGGTAGAATGTATAAGTAAGCAAAGTGTATAAGTAGGGTATTATGTTAAAGTTGTGAGATGTGTGAGTGGAATGTATTTGAAACAATAAGAAGCTTCTGTGAAATCATATTGATTCTTTGATCAGAAGGCATGAGTTCCTCCACATAAGACCTCCAAGAAAAAAGGACTCTGATTACAGCCTCCAAAAGGGCTTCTTTGTGCTTCTTTTACAACTTCCTTGCACTTCTGGGTTGTCTTCCCTGGCTCCTGAAAACTCATTTCTTTTCAGTGGGGCGCCTGAGGCATCTGCTTCGCCCCCCCCTCACGTGGAGTTGCACTTGGCAATGCTGGCTGCGAGTGAGAAGCTTAGAGCTGACTCTTTATTACAGTGTCTAGTACACACTGTGACAGATGAAGGTCTAGAAAGCTATGTGAGGTTGACACCAAGGTGTGTAAGCACTAGAGAGGTGAGAAGCAGAGAAATATCTGCAGCCTTCCTGAAGACATGTCTTCACCTGTGTTTTTCAGAAACTAAAGTAGTCATCTGGTTTTTGTACTCAGACTTAATTTGCTTGGCTACACTTAGGCCCAGAGATGTAGCTCTTGAGAAGACTGGGGGAAAATAATAATTTGGAAACAAGATAACAAGGGGAAAATAGGCATGATTTTAAGAATTGTAAATTGGAGTACAAATACCCCTTTCATATTTGAGATGATACCATTTTCATATTCATTCGGAGTAAATTTTGGTTGGGTTTTTTTCTTGTTTGTTTGCTGGTATATGAGCTTTTTGCTTTTTATTGCATCTACAGGATCCTGATTTACAGCTGTATGGGAAAGTAGCAGTGACTCTTGGTTAAAAGCAAGATTCCTATCTGAGGTGTTTATGCCTTCAGACTTCTTCTCAGGGCCAAAACATCTTTCTACTGGAACTACATTCTTGTGTTAGTTTCCAGCCTAGTTCTGTCCTTGGAATGAATTTGGCTATTCTTTTGCAGTCAATACAAAAACTTATTTCTTCTGTGTTTTTGTTGAGATTGCTGAAATTTTCTTTCCCCGGGACAGCACATGGACAGACACAAACTTCCCAAAAGTACCTTTGGAATGAAACAAGCTTAAATCAGTGACTCAGTCACAACAGCTTTTTCTGATATTTTTAGAGATCTTTCTCCTTAGGAAGTGGTCCTGTGGCTTCAAAAGTAATGACTGCAGAATTGGATTCAGGCTTGGATTCATTGCAGGTTCATAAAGGGATTATTAACAGCTGCTTCTGTCAGTTGTAAATTTTGTCACAGAACTTTGGGATTTGGCCATAAAGGTGAAAATTTACTTTGCTAGAGTTACCTGAGGGAGACAGCCCTGACTGGGAAAAAGGCAAGGCTGGAGCAAAAGGCTGGGTTCATGTTTACCTGAGTATTTCAGTAGTTTGCTCTGAAGGGATGCAAAGCAGAATTCAAGCTGTCCCTCACTCCTCTGGGAAGATCAGATGGCAAAAATGTTGTCGAACTGTTCTCATGAGAGGTGTTTGGTTGGTGAGTATTGATTCGCTATGGAGTGTTTCTCCTGAATTTTGATTTGTATCTGGCCCACAGACTAGGAAAAAGAATTGGCTGTGGCAGATGGTAAGAAAATGCAATCCTTGGCTGAAACAAGTATCTGTGACCTGTTTGGGAAGATGTAGAAATCCATCACTAGGTGACAAGTCCTGTGTTTGGTAGCCCCAGAATGTATTTCACTGCTTGAAACTGCTTGCATAACAGCAGGGAGTAGAATCCAGCTCTGAGGTTTAAAGTGTTTACTCTGTGAAAATCCTCTGAGTTCAATTTTCTTCAGATATTTATGATCCAGTGAAAATTAAATTGTGGCAGAAGGTTTATGAAGCATGAACATATACATAAGAGAATGCACACAGTTGGATATTCACATCTGCACTTTTTCCATTAAAATCCTGACTGCCTACTTGGGGGAAAATAGTAATTGGCTCAGAATTACACAACTGAATTTAGTTACTTGAAGTAATTAGGACAGTGTGTGTGGCTTGTGAAGGGGCCATGAGGGTGACTTTTTGTACAGAATCATAGCTTCTAACTTATTAAAAGATGAAATGTATAAAATGCCTCCCTTGTTTTAATGACCTGCTGGGACTAAAGCAACTTGTGGAACCGGAACTACAACTGCTCTGCAGTATGATAGTGGTTCACAAAGAACTTCACAAATAATATTTTGAGTCTATCAGCATACCAGCTACTTTGGAGATTGTGTACAGCTGTGAAAGAGGGGGCACACTGCTCTGAAGTGGCTTGCATAGAATGGGGTATGAAGGGGCTAAGAACCTATAGTTCTATTTTCAGTAGTGTTTGTGTACTTTTTTCACAGAGAGAAAATAATTTAATCCTTTGCAGCAATAGGTCCTTTTGGAAATAAGTAAGTCTAGCACTAGGTTTGCATTGTCCTTTTCCACTTGTTGGGTAATGTGTGGTGGTTATCTGTAACTCTAACATCTGGGGATGTTAGAGTTTTAAAAGATTTCCTCTTACCAATTTTTAATAAAAGTTTGGGGTTTTGGTGTTTTGTTTTGTTTTTTTTTTTTTTTTGTGGAATACTGTGTGAAAGATGCTGTGTGTACAATACATAGAATGGTAGCAGAAGATAAACTGGCCTGGATTAAAAAAAAACCAGTCTTGGGAGACATAGAAATGCTAATTTTGGGCTAAATTGCTAGCATATACTTTGTAGTAGACAAAAATTGCAGAGCAGTAATTTCCTGGCATTCAAACGTATATCTGAGAACACCTGTTATTATAATTCCAGCTTTATGTTCCAAGTGAATAGAATTCAATAAATATTACATTTTGTTGTCATTTTCTGTATACAGCCTTCAGTTTCAATTTACATAAACCATATGCTGTGGAGTGTTTTGCTGCTTACTCTGCTTATTGTTCTGTGTATTTTCATGTACATGGCAACACCTTGAATAGATTTGCTATCTCTCTGAGGCACCCCCTGAATGAGGGGATGTATTCCCTGGATTTATTCTTCCAGTGTCAATTGTTTTAAAGAGTATGACAGTCAGATGACTTGGCAAATATACAGAGCCTGTTTGTTCCATGCTTGGTGATACTTGTGTTGCCCTGGTATTCTAGATTGTGTCTTTGGCCAACAAATCAAAATATTGTAAAAGTTTGTTCAGCCCATGCTGTGCTTCTGAATGCCTTGATCTAGCAATCTGTGTAGTGCTGTGACAGGCTGGGAGCATGAAGTTAGAGCATGTCTTGATTTTCATATGGTACTGATGGATAAAAATATTTGACAGTTGGTACTGCTGCATTTTCCCCCTTTCCTGCTACTTCTGGTTGGTTGTGAATTGTACTTTCCTACTGTTTCAAGTAATCATTAGTAATGCGAATATTTCATTTGGTTACTATTAAACCTATTAATATGATTTTAAAGCTGGATTTTAGTTTCTACATTCACATCATAATTTTGCAGTTGTAACAGGGAGGGGTAAAATACTGATTTGTTAGCTATGTTAAAAAGAGAACTTTTGTTTATCTTGTGTTTTAAAAATGGGCATAATTAAATCATTGCTAACTAAGAAAACAAATTATAAGTGCTTTCACTGAAATACTTAATTTGCAGTGTTTATTTACAAGAACCCAGGGGATAATGGGGATTGATCCTGTGATGGGTGCTTAATTTGATGCTTCTGGTGCATGCAGTGCTCTAATCCTAATGACTTTCAAACGATGGAAGAAATGAGTTGTATTCATCTACCATCACCTGAGAATCTTGCTTGCAGGTATCAAAAGCTGCAATCAGTTGAGAGGACTGATGGAAACTGACAGCATGTAATCTCATTCCAGTGAATCTGTGTGCTTCCAGCAGGTTATTACTTTCTTTCAACACCTGTAGATTTTGCACTTTGATTTTCCTCTTCTGTAGTCTTTCAAACTCTCCTTCCTAGACCCATATCTCTTATGCAGGCACAGACTGGTCTGTGATTGATTTCTTGCTGTTGGAGAGTTGCAGAATGGCTCTCACAGACAGAGAAAAGATCCAAAATGGAGGGAGATTCTTTGGACATATATCTACCATACCATACATGCCATATGACTGGGCATGATTTGATTAATGGGGAGGAGAACTAGGGAGAAAAGGAGTGAGAAGCCTTGTGGTCTCCCCCTTTCTTCTGTGCCCTATGGAGCAAATATTCAGCCCATAGCCATAAAAACTTCATATGGTTGTGCATTTATACTGGCAAAGAAAATTGGAAAGAGATTAGTTCTGATTTGTGAAGTTTACTGATGTTATGTATCTTTATTTCTTGATTCTTGTCTCATTTGTCTTTAGAACGATCCTTCAAATAGAAAATCAGAAATAAATTCATTTCATCCAGTTGATCAGAAATTTACTGCTGACAACTACATATTAAATATGCTGGTTTGTGATGAAGATTGAAACCCTTTTCTTTGGCGCCCATGGCAGACTGAAGCAGAGATGGCTTTTGTTTGTCCTCCAGCCCAAGCCTGTCGACAAGTAAGGATGTGGAGATGGGGATGCCTTTGTAAGCACAGTCCATTCTCAAGGCTAAAAGGATTCTGCTTCCCTTATCAGGCAGTAGTATCTGAAGCAAACAAAAAAGGGCTCCTGAGCGAGGAGATATCTTGTATGACATGTATTCAGACAGAAATTGCCATGACCTCTGGGTTACCTTTGTTTATGTAAGGCAGGGGATGGCAGAGCAGGAGGAGGGAGACTGCTGCCAGCCCCAGGGAGCAGTGTGGGCAGGGCATGCTCTGCCCACTTCCAGTAAATTAAAATTTCTGAGACAGTGCAGAGTGGCCTTAACTTCCTACTGGCATTGACATAATCTCATATCCGGTCATCATAGCATTTATGCAGTCTGGTCAGAGACAAACTTATCTTCTTGAGACATTTCCATAGTATTCCCGCAGCTTGTGGAACTGAGATTCCTGAACCAACACTCTAACTAATTTCAATCACAGAATCACCAGGTTGGAAGAGACCTTCAAGATCATGGAGTCCAACCCATGCCCTAACGCCACCTCAACTAAACCATGGCACTGAGTGTCACATCCAATCTTTTTTTTAAACACATCCAGGGATGGTGACTCCACCACCTCCCTGGGCAGACAATTCCAGAACTTTATCACTCTTTCAGTAAAAAACTTTTTCCTGACATCCAACCTAAATTTCCCTTGGTGCAGCTTAAGACTGTGTCCTCTTGTTCTGTCATTTGTTGCCTGGAAAAAGAGACCAACCCCCACCTGACTACAACCACCTTTCAGGTAGTTGTAGAGAGTGATAAGGTCACCTCTGAGTCTTCTTTTCTCCAGACTAAACACCCCCAGCTCCCTCAGTTGTTCCTCATAGGGCTTGTGTTCCAAGCCCTTCACCAGCCTTGTTGTCCTCCTCTGGACACGTTCAAGTGTCTTAACGTCCTTCCTGAACTGAGGGGCCCGGAACTGGACACAGCGCTCAAGGTGCGGCCTCAGCTCTGAAGATAGAGTGTTTCCAAGCACTTAGTGAGCTGAAACCATGGATATATGGAACATCACACAGTACGAAAATGTTATGGGTATTTGATGAATCTTTTAAGTTTTTGACCTACTACTTGAGTCCAACAACCTTGGGCCCCTGTAAATTTCCATGCTGCTTCAAGACATCTGTTGCTTTTCATCTTTTTTGGTTTTCTGTATGGTTGGCTCATATTAACAGAAAAGGAAAAGACATGCTTTTATATTTCTGTTGGAGCTGTTTTCAGTGCTAGAGTTGCCCATGTGTGCATTTGGATTCCAGGACTCTCAGATGCAGGGACTCTCTCCTGCCACTGGCCTTTGTTGCTCTGTCTCTGTAAGTATGGCACTCTTGCCTCTCCTTTTCCCTCTTAACTGACTTTTTTTTTTTTTTTCCTCCCTGTCACTTTACAGTCCCTTCCAGACCAGAAAAGCCCAGAGGAACAGTAAGGTCTAGGACTAAAATTACAGGTGACTCTCTTTTGTGCCAACCCCCTAGGGCTTGCTTCTTACAAGATTTACCCCCCTTATTTCTTGAGGCTGGTCTCCACTTTGCAGAGACGGGATGGCAGGTAGCTGCCTCTTCCCCTCCCTGCAAAAATCTGGCAGTACTGCAGTTCACACTTGGAGGGATGGAGGCTGCTTTTTTCCTCTTACAGCCTACTGGAGATATGTCAGTAAACCATGTGCATTGTGTTATGGGAAATATTTAATGCAGCAACTTTCTTAAAAGATTAATTTTTTTCCCTTGGTAAGCATTATATGTGTATTAAATAAAATATTACCTCAACAAGTTGCATGTACTACTAGCAGCATGCACTCACAGGGATGCTCATTATACTCTGCTGGTTTTAAAGGGTCTTGTTTTTGAACTGGTAAGAGTTGCTTCTTGCATTTAAATGCTATTTCTAGCTTCTTAGACTCTGGGAAAATATTAATTTTGAGACCCATAAACCAGAAGAAAAAAGCTTTAAAAGCACACAATCTAACATCTCCTGGTTGTTTTCTTAAAGCAAGGTCCCCAATTCTGGGGATTCTTAGTTTTTAAAAAATACTGAAATTCTGCTTTGACCAGTTTTGCTCTGCAGCCTTGCACTTTCTAGAGCCATTAAAACCAACCTTGGTTTTGGTTTCAAAACTTGAATGTTAATACTGCTAATTAACTTTTGGCATGGTAAAATGGCAAGAGTATTAAAATGTTTTTTAATTTTTTGTCTCTGTGTTGACTGATTGGATTGTTTGGATGTCATTAGGCTACTTATTTATAGCAGGAGTATGAGCAATGCACTATAAGCAGGGGAAGTAATTTCTGGCTGCTTTAGCTAGAAGTTCAAATGTTAATTCTTGTTAGTGTTTAAATTGAATGAAAGCATCATTTTGTTCAATTCTTCAGTATTCCAAAGAAATTGATTACACAAGTGCAATTTAGGCAACAACCTTAATCTCTCCTTTTATTATGCACGTTGATAGTGCCAGTATTAGCCTGCAGTCTTCCTGGCTTGTTTATGAATGTTGTACATTGCTTTGCAGTCACTTAATAATATTAAATTTCCTGAATTGAAGAGAAACTGTTAAATTATTTTTAGAATAAGAGCCCAGATATCTGCAGCATGGAGATAAGTCCTATTTTATAAAAAATACATCCCCAGTAGAAGGATATATTTTGCTAAAGGTGCCCTAATGGAGATAGTGTTTAATCTTTCTGTTGTCTCTGGATTTTACGTACATGACTGAGTTCATGATTCAACGCACATGCACCATTACCACCCTCTTAACCACTCCATGCATTAAAAACCCAATACTTCCTGACAGGAAAAAAAATTAAGAGCAATCCTTCCCTCCTAGCAGATATCTTTATTATAGACTGGTGTTCTTCCTGCACCAGAACTCAATAAAAGAACTCTTTTTTTTTAGTCTAGCTCAAGAACTTGACCATTGTATTGATTTTTACCTTGAGAACTGTGTATAGAACTTGGGATCAGCTAGGGAATTTGTTCTGTTGGGTCATTCTGTCATGATTTAATAGATTTAATAGCTGTGGAGCCCTTCTAGCCTCTGGGAATGGAGCCTGCAACATCACCAGAGCCTTTATACAGTTGTCGTGACTGTGGTGTTTATTAGAAATGGTAATTGGCTGCTCAACATCCTGCAACTGAGAAAAAAAACAAAGTATCAACCCCTGTAGTATCATTGTGGTTTTGCATCTCCTATTTCTACCCTAGCAGCCAGAGCAATGCTCATGCCTGGAACTTTTCTAGTCCTTGCAGTTTTCTGCCCTTCCAGGTTCAAAGTATATTTTGGGTCTGGCTTCAAGCCCAGTGGGTGTAAGACTGAAGAAATACTCCTGGGCTTATCAGTGACTGAAGGAGGACATTGATTTAATGATTCTAGTTTGCTAGATATATGGGGACTTTGCTGCATGTTAGCAGTTAAAGATAGGTTTTAAGTTTGGGTGGGGTTTTTTTGAGTTACATTTCTTAAGGTTGCCTACTGGTAATAGGTGGACATGCAGCTGTAAGTTTTATATGAGTAAACTGAAGAAGACTGTGATACTATCACTGATGGTCCATACTTTGCTATCAACTGGAATTGTGTTAAGTTTTTAAGAGAGAGAGTGTTCTGCAATGTTAATATGCACCTGACAGAAAACAGTGCAGAGAATGTATTTATAGGAAATACAGCTAAAATTATTTCCAAAAAGGGAAATTTAATAAAGTGGAAAACAGATTGAAAGTAGTGGTGAGCTAAGCACTACTGGTATGTTTTAGCTGTCCCTCAAATTTTCCTCACTAGGGGGCTATGGTTTGGTGCAGGTTTGCAGTCAGAATACCAAGCAGTGCCCTCAGAAAGCAGATCAGGTCATTTGTAAATCTGCTTTTAAAGCAGAGAAAGGCACAACAAAATCATCCTCCTTTGCTGTATCTGTAAAAAATAATAAAACTGGAATAGTGCAGGATGATAGAAGGACTAAATGAATGTGCTTAATGAATGCCTGTGTGAAGACTTAAAAATAATTTGTTGGAAACAGAAAAGTTCTGAGGTTTTCTTTGGGTGCTATTTTGCAGTTCAGACTGGCTGATGAGTATAATAGTCTTGCTGGCCTTAATATTCATTAATTCAAATCATGTCAGTCATTATCTGTTCTTTTTACTCTTCTTTTTTTAGAAGAGGTGGTCATTTATTTGATCAGTTCTTAGTGAGGTGGCTCCATTTGATTTCTCAGTATAATTGTAGTTTGTGCACATCTGCAAGTAGTGATTTTGAGTTTTGCTTTTCATTGTTTCTTGTTCCAGTAAATCAGTCACAGAAGAAAATGTGGAGTCATCTGAGGGGAAGATCTAAGTAGCCTGCTGGGCTGTCTTCAAATCAGATATCTAGCAGACTGGCCTGGAAAGAACAACACCATCTGGATATGGGAAGAACCCTTAAGATGTTTTTGCATCACAGAGGGTTATTGACAGGGTAAATGTGCGGCAGTAAAGCTTGCCAGAAATCTCTGAGCTGGTCCATGTGCTTTCCAGCAGCTGTGGGTGTTAAACTTCCTGGACTAACAGCCTGCAGCTGTGCTTTCATTAGTTCCCCGTGAGTTTCGGCTCTCACTGAAGTTCAGTTCCTAGATGTTAGGACTACTTGGGGAAAAAAAAAAAACCTCCTTTGATTTATTATTTCAGTTCCCTGGTATGAATCTGTCCCAAAAGTTTTTCATTGTCAGTAGCTGAAACATAGTGTTTTATCCAGTCTAAACTAGTGATAGCTTACAAGGTATGGGTTTAGCTATCTAAAAAAATCAGCTATTTTAACTAAAACTGTTCTTAAAGCCTAAAGACTAAAATTTCTGCTCACGAGTTACCAGACTTCTCCCTAGCAGATGTTAAAACCTCTCATTAGGAATAAGCTTTTGGACAGTTTCATTCCACCACTAACCTAGTAGAAGCTCAGATGATACCTTAGGTTAGCATTGCAAAGGCAGTGGATGTCACATTTAGCCTGATTACTTATTCAGTGTGGATAGCCATTACTTACAGTGAAGGTGCTTGGGAACGGCCTTTGGAATAATGGGCAACTGGAATAATGTGTCTGCTTTTAGCTAGAATAAGCTGCCTTATCAAGTCCACTCCTGTGATCTGTGCTTGTTACTCATTTTAAGGTCTAAATCAGTATTTTAGCCCCAGCACAGCTAGTGGGACTGTTTTTTCAGAAGCTCTCTCTCCAGGCCTGGAGGAAAGAATTTGATCTCATCCCTCTGATTTGAGGAAAGATTATATTGCATTCAGCTATTCACTTGCACTCTCTCACCGCACTTCAACAACTGTCTTGGATTTGGGGAGCTGTAAAGGATGCTTTCAGTGTGTTCTGTTAAGCAGAACCCGTTCCTGGAGCTAACCCAATCTAAATCAAAATGTGGTGATAGTGAAGTTGAAAGAAAAATGGCTTAAAAGCCAGCCTGTGCTGTAATCACCCAGTGAACCTTTCCCCTCTCATTTGAGTTCATTATCCTAACCTGAGGAAGCTTAAAATCAGACTGAGTGCAGATGTTATCAAATACGACTCTGCATTCTGTATTCAGAGCTCTGTGCCGCCTCCTGACTCTGCTCCATTTTTAGCTTTGGAATAATGTAGCACTTGCATGATTTATTACACAAAACATTCTGGCAGCAGAAAGGATCAAGAGTAGGTGGGGTCATTATAGCTGTTATCTAATTCCTTTTGAATGTTAGAGAGTATTAAATTAAAAAAAAGATTTTTTTTTTTTTTTTTATGTATGCTCCAGGGTTTCCATTTTGTGTTGAAAAAGGAGTGGATTATCCAATAGCTAGTTGACCTTCCCTAAACAAGGTAAGATCTGAATGCTGGAAATCAAAAGCAAGAACTCCCAGTAACCTCAGGAGGGGCAAGGGATTTAACTCCCTTAAGTGTGACTACAAAAGAGACTTCTCCCCACTCTCTGGAGGGTAGCCTGGACATCTCCCTTCCCAGCCTGTGTGCCTGCTTTTGTGAGAACAGAGGTGGTGCTAGAGGAAAACAGGCACTCTCTCCTACATCTCTTCCTGGTGTGTGACTCCCACAGGAGACTCCTCTGAATCTACCAGGATCATGGTGTGAGGAAGGAGGAGGTAGATGGGGACAAACTCTTGCCTTTTCAGGAAGCCTCTGCAGGCTGCAGTGAATAAAGGACAGCTAAACATGGGAGCATGGGAAGTGCTAGCAGCTGTCAAAAACCTCATGTTCAAGCACAACATTGTTTTTTACCAGTCGAGAGACAACTTGTATTGGATGATGCAGTGAGCCACTTGTCGTGAGAACAGGGAGCAGTCATAGCTCTAATCCATATCTGTGGGTTAGGTAGTGGGGCCTAGGAGAGAAGTGTCACCATTTGAAATATCCTCAGCAAGGAGAGCACTGCAGTCCCTCTCCTGCTTCATGTCTTCTTGTGTTGGATTTGGTGGCTTGAGGAGACCGTGTATCACACGGATGAGCTGTGGACAGTACAAGTGCCAAACATGGCAGAGGGACCTGACCAAAGAGGGGTGTGAAGTAGGAGGCAGCATAAGTCTTGCACTCAGTGCAGAGAACACGTGCTGTGTCCTCATTGTTCAGCTCGTGCAACCCACAGCATGATGCAGCTAATGCAGAGAGCAGGTCTAGAATATTTTGGAAAACTAGCACTATAAAAATTTTAAAAAGGTGGTTGCACTTCTTCAGAAAAGCTTGCTCTGCAGTGCAGAAGCAATGAAGATTTTGTTACTCTTTTGTTTGATCAAAAAGTGCATTAATAAAATTATTCGGTTTATTCTTTTGCTCATCCTACTAGCCTGAGAAAAAGACATGGAAGAGTTTTAGGCATCTCCAATCTGCAAGCACTTTTGTCTATTCAACTTTAAGCTTGATTGTGTGTGACTGTGTAGGGAGGAAGGAACAAAGGCTTTATTTTTCTCTCATTTGCCTTAGTAATCTTGCAATGAAAAGTCAAACCAGTTTACATCTTTTTATAGGATTATAAAGAAAAAGTACATAATTGGAAAAAGAGCAAACCTAGGTCCTCCTTGTAGTTTCTGGTCCCTGCAGAGTCTCCAGCCTTTTCACTAATATTGAGCTATTAAAATTCATCCTGGAAATATTGCCCACATGTCTTTGGTCAGAAAAAGCAGCCTTCAGAAACACCGTAAGTACTGCAAGCCCTCCTGCACCGTCTGTCCATCCTAGACAGATGGAGTGAGTGCATGCTCATGCAGTGCAAGAGGCTTTGCATTCACGCAAGTGGAGGAGTCATCATCTAGTTTTGAGGAAGGTTCTCAGGCTATCTTTAGCAGACAGACAACTGCTGGGTTGCACTTATAGAAATAGAAACAACCTTCTAGTCTGACTTCAGTGCTGTTGAGGTCCTTGCTGCTCAGCTCATGCTTTTGCTTCTCTCCAGGGGGTAACTCCTACAGCTGCTACAGGAAGGCAGAAACTGTCTACTTCTCCACGCTAATGGTACCTACTTAACCCTTCTCACCTTGTTGGGAGAATTTTATCATTCTGGATTGCTTAGGGAACACTGTTTACTTCCTGAGTACAACTTAACTGTATTTAGATAGTGCTGTTATTTGTTTTTCCAGCCAGGACTAGGTGGTCAGCTATGGTTGCAGCCTACGAGTACTCCAGATGTTCTCCAGATGCTCAAACACTGTAGTTTGAATTGTCTTTTGCCCTCTTCACTTCCACAACAGCAAGCTGTGCTGTGCATATGCTAAACAAGTAGTAGTCAGCCTGCAGAGGTGACTGTTACTGTAGGATGGAGTGTTTGTATCCTAAATGTCAAGAGTTTGGCAGTAATAACTACCAGTGATTAATTAGGTGACATGAGCTGTATGTGATAATAGTGGTATTTACTGGAGTTGTTGTACTTTTGAAATTTATGAAAGATTAGAAAATAGGTTAATCAGTATTTCTGTTGTTCGTGTTTGCAGCTCTTACTGTGACCATTGTTGTAGTCATGTGGTTTAGTGTTAAGTAGTCATGCAAAGAGCAGGGAGTTGGACTTGATGATCCTTTTGGGTCCCTTCCAACTGGATATTCTGTGATTCTACACAACTTACAATTATCCTTCATTTTGGAAAAACAGAGGAAGACTTGCATTTGAAGTGTTCCAATATATTTGTCATGTTCCTCACTTATCTCTTGTTTTGCAGGGGCTCGTTTTAGTTTTCATTGGTCAAGTTAGCAGTTGATTCACCTTATGACTTTAATATCATATGCTTGTGAAAAGTTGGCCAGGAGATCACTTTCACTGTTGCTGACTCAAATGCCTGCATACAGAATGCAGTGGTATAAATGGGTGGTATAAATTTATGAACAGTCCTTGCCTGTTTTAGCTAGTATTAATTTTAAAGCAAATTAAATCACTAAAAGTTGTCATCTTCCTTTCTTTAAGTCATATAGTTTTCTTTTCTGATGTAATATCCAGGATACTCTATACCATAAGTTTATTCTTATTGTACTGACTGTAAGAGAAGACAACAGAAGATTTCTTCAAAATCAGAACCTATTTCTGGATTTAGTGACTCTTTAGATTCTGAATAGCAGTTGAGAATGCAATAACCTGGCATTTCAGTGGTGCATTTCTTTTGCAGAATAGAAGATGTGACCTGAAAGTGGAACAAGTTTTATTTCTCATAATTATTGACTGTGTGGTCATCTGTAGCAAATGTATTTTGTGGGTAGGGCAAGGCTGATTTTCATAAAGCAACCCTAATTAGGAAGAGTTTATGTGAGCAGCATATGCATAGAGAGGACAGAAAAGAGCTGACATTACGTGGGTAAGAGCTGGGAAAACTGAACAACGGTTCAATGCCAGAAAACAAACAGACGGGCACAAGAAATTTTTAAAAATGTATTTTTGGTTGGTTGTTTTGTTTTTAAATGTGCTAAGAAGCACAATGTTGGGAGTTGGGCAACCCAGAGATAATTCCTGCTCTATTGTGGTATATTTTGGGACTGACTGCCTAACTACAGGTATCTGAATCTTAGACAGCCCAGGTCAGTCATCTAATAGCCAATGGCAATCAAAGGGTTTTAAATATACAAAAGCCCCCATGTAGTGATGTAAATAAGACGATTTACAGGCTGTTTAAAATAAGATGATTTATAGCCTCTAAATTGTGTAGAAATACACAAAGATAGCTCAAATGATGAGGTACCGGAGATGTGTATGACTGGTTTTCTCCTGGGACTGCAAGATTTTTTTTTTTTTTTTTTATTATCAGTATCTAAGCATCAGGCTATAGCCTGTTGGTGAGAACCTCAGGCACCTCAGGGGTACTGTGAAAGCTCCTGCTAATGCTTTAACTGTGCCATCTCGTCTCTGCTCTATGGTGGGATCCTCAGGGAACATTTCTTCCCTGTTAGATATTGCTCTCATTATGTTGTGTTGATATGTTAGCAAAATAGATGTTGCTCCTGACAGTCTGGGGCTGTGCAGTGTCTGTACAGTTTGGTGTCTGGCAGGATCTCTCTCTGCAATACAGTGCAGTGCTGTACTTGGGAGCACACAGGTAGAGAGGCCCAAAGACAGATCCCAGACAAACTAATTTTTGTTTGTTTATCTATCCTCTTTGATAAGCTGGGGTATCTAATGACTGTTGTGTTTGAGCACACTGTGATGGTATTTTTCACTTTTTCCTACACTTTTATTTCTTCAAATGCAGCTCTGCTATGGTGCCACAGAGGACAGTGTCCTGACAGGAACAGATGATCCTCTCAGAAGACTGCAGAAAGCTCAGGTTCCACGAAATTATATATCACTATGCCCTTGTTTTAAAGATAGCCACTCAGGGATTAAATGCATGGGCTTCAGTATCTTAAGCCAGTTCCTGTTCAGGTGACTTTCATTCTTGTTCAGTGTATCAGGTGGCAATAACCAGGGAAGCCAGTTACAGAAGGTGGCTGTATGATCTGGTTTAATAGTTTTCTGTGTGCGCATGTGTGCCTGTTGGGTGAAACACAGTGAGACTTGGGCTTGCTTTCCATGTTTCATCCACTCATGTATGTGTAGCTCCCTGTCTGTATAAGGATTTCAGGACAAGAGGGAACGGCCTCAAGTTGCATCAGGGTTGTCAAGCACTGGCACAGGTTGCCCAGGGAAGTGGTTGACTCACCATCCCTGGAGGTATTTGCACAAATGTGTAGATGTGGCTCTTAGGGACATGGTTCAATGGTGGACTTGGCAGTGCCAGGGTAATGGTTGGACTTGATAATCTTGGAGGTCTTTTCCAACCTAAATGATTCTATGATTCTAAGAGTAGAGGTAGTGCACCTCACCTTTAGTAAGGGGTCTTTAACCAGCATTGTCAATGATGTGCTAGGGCTCTCCTGCATCTGCCCTGCAAGAAGGAATGCTGCAAGGTCTCAGTTCTTTCTTAGGTCATCCATTCGTTTTCTTTGTAGAAGGAGATTTAAGAAATAGTGTCTCAAATCCACAAAAAAGGATAATTAACCTAATAGTGGAAAATGCAGCATGTGTGTTAAAAACATATAGGTAAAAGTAGGTTCTGAAATCCTTGGAGAGAAGCTAACCTGACTTGTGTTTGGGTTTTGAACTTCTTAAAAGTAATCCTTTGTGCTACCATCATCATTGCAAACATCAGTGAGTAGTTGCTCTTGGCTTCCTCTGACTTAACATGGTTACTCTTGAGAACACTGAGACTGTAGCGTTTACTTCCAGTTCAGTTTTGTCAGTCACTCCATCTGAAAGGCAGCAGCTCCCGTCTGGCTTTGGAGCCTTGTCCATGAAACTATACATCTGTTCATACCTCTTTGGGAGAGAGAGGTATGCTGGGTTATTCTCTAGCCTTCTACTACTCAAAATTGAGATTCATGTAATGATTTAAGTCACAAATAGCAGCATACTGGAAATTTTACCTTCTCTTTGCACTTATGCACCTTGGAGAATCTGTGTTGAAGACTGAATTACATTTAAGAGAGTAAGAGGTTGGGACACAAAGCAAGAGCTGCCTGCCCAGGAAGGACAGGACTTGATCCTTGCACCTTCAGTCTGTCCTAGTGGGCTAAAAAAAAGTCCTGAATGGAGACTAGTCTTAGTGCAAATCATAACCAGGCCTGGGATTTGCTTCATCTACAAACTCCTGAGGTCAGTGTTTGTTCATGAGCCTCAGAAGTCATCTCTTCACTGCAGGGATTCCTGAATGACTTCTGTGGCCCATATGGTGCAGGAGATCAGAGCTGTGTTGTGGTGTTTGCTGACCTAAAATGTCGGTGCTTCAGTGAACTGGAAAACAGCAAAAAATGGAGCAGTTTTTTGTCAGAAAGGCTGATGGACTGCCTCAGCACTGAGTTTAATGCAAACCCTTGTCGTGTTAATTAGGTGTTAATTTGAGTTCAACAGGGGATGCAGTATTAACCAGGCCCTTGTTGTGCTGTTATTTCTTTATACAGTTAATGTGACACCAAATCCCACGACAGTTCACTCCATTATTAATGGCTTTCACCGCTGAACTATTTTTAGCCTTGTAAGAAAATGCTTGAGAAAAAGAAAGGAATCCACTGGCTGACAAATGTGAATGCTTAAACAGGGCTTTCACCACAGCAGTTTCTTACTGCCTTCACTGTTGGCTACACTGGGTATGTGTAGGGACATGCCTCCACATGACTGTGTTTTCCTGGGAAATGCCTCTGGCATGACTGTGTCCTAGCTGGTGGTGTCTTCCTGTGAGAGAATTGGATGAGATGATCTGGTACTACTGAGGAAGTCTGCTCTTTTTTTTTTTTTATCTGCTAGGACAGGAAAAAAGTAGATAAGAACTGAAATGATGAAGTTTTTACCTCTGACACCCACTTGCATATGTAGCTGTCTTCTGGATAATGAAAAACCTAATGGTATCAACCACTTAGGCCTTGTGAATTTGCACCAGTCCTAAGCTGTAAAAACCACTGCTTTCTTCTTGCTTTCTGGTTACAGGCTTCAGGCAGTGTTGCATGTAGTTTAGATGACTTGGCCAACTGATTGTGGCACTTAATAAACAGGAGGCAGAGAGAAGTTTGTAAGAGAAATGGAATTCACCTTTTGGAGAAGCAGGATTTAGTTGATGTTGCTAATAGTGATTTTTTGCATTCCTTGTCCCTGGAAAATTTTTCTCCACAGTTTACATTATTTGGAAGAACAGAAACAGAAAAGTATGGGCACTTCTGATCCTTCCAGACCATTCATCCACATGGTCCTTTGATCCTTTTATGTCTTCTAGATAATTTCTAGAAGGTAGTGCTAACTGTATGCACTTATAATTTATCAATATGACAGATAATATGAAAGTGTTCAGATTTCATTCAAAATCTGCTATTTCTAAAATAGTCTTGGATTATGGGGTTTTAGTTTAGTTTGGATTTTCTTCTGTGGTAGCACATGGAGGTACCCAAAACCTAGAGGAAATTTGATTGGATCTTTTTCTTTTAAATACCAAACTATGTAAAGTGACTTACTTCCTGTTTTTTCTCTGTTTTATGACTATTGCTTTTAGAGATAGGTGTGTCTCTGTGTAGTGGTGTGGGTTGGGTATCATTACTGTCAAAAACAAGCCTCTGCTTCACAGCCTTGCTTTCATGCACAGCTAAGCTGAAAGTTATGCACAAGTACTTGACATGGAAAATAATAGTATACATGGCCTGAGGGGAAAAAAATAATCATATTTTTTGGAACTTGGAACTTAAGGTTAAAGCATTTTGGTTACTTTCTTTTTTATATCTTTTCTAGACTGGATTCCATTTCATGGTCCTTTTGCCTTTACAAACTGGTAGATTTTAGGTTAGAGACGTTAAGAGCTAGAGAAAGCCTGCTGGATCATATTCTTAATCACTGTGAGTTCACTGTGAATTTTCGTACAGTATTTGTGGTTCTTTTCACATTGCCTCAGCAAAGAAGCCTCCATCAGCTGCCTAAGGAAAGTGTCCCACATTTTGGTAGTTCTTTCTTCCCTAAGGCTCATGCTCCCTCTCTGTTGGAGCCCTTACTCTTTAGTTACATCCTGTGCTGACAGATTGTACTACATCTGATTTGGAAAACCTGAGCTGACCTTTGAGGACATGATATTGTTGCTTCTCTGTGGAGTTTGTTTCTAGGTTTTATCCCCTTCCCTTTCTCAGGCTAGCACAGGTCAGGATCTGCCCTTGCCTTTTTAAAAAAACAGTCACCTTATGCATAGGAGAGAGGGTGAGTTCTGCTTTGGTTTTCCTGAAGTATTTGCCAGAAGTGAAAACCTGTGCGCCAGCTATGATGCTTTCCTCTTGTGTTTCCATCTTCTGGGCAGGGTGACCTCCTAGCAGCACAGAGGTGATAAGGGATGGCACTCCCAAACTAAACGACCTGCATTTCTTCTGACAGTAGAAATAACTGCTGCTGTTACCATTGCTAGTTTTAATATAAATATAACTTGTGTGTTTTAAAGAGCAGCAGTAAGATCAGGCATTAGGCCGTGGCTCTGCAAAGAGGGCCACTGAATTATGTATTGAGTTCAATGCATTGTGCCAGGCACACCTAGACTGAAAATGCCACTGTGTTGTAACTAATAAGATTTAACCATATTTCATTACTTTGAGTCAGACCCTTTACTGGGGGGTTTGCTAATTGACAAACATGTTGTTCAGCTCTGCATTTCCACTAAGAAGCCTGTACCAGGCTTCTCTGTGTCTTTGTACTGAGATGGAGTCTTGAAGTTATTAGTCATCATAATAAATAATAATAAAGAAAAAACCAGATTAGACAGATCATTTGGACTTCTGAGCTTAATACCTTGTTTTAGGATTCCCTCCACTGCTGCAAGCAAGATAATGAGGGATTTCCCATGCTGGTCGTAGCCTGTGTCTCTAGGTGACAGGAGAGGCAGGAGGCAAAGGGAGGGTGGAACAGGGATCATGAAAGCTTGGCTTTGACTTGATGGTGCTTGCAGGCCCTCAACTGCCCTCCCCACAGCCTACCAGGGCATACCTGGAGTGTGTTGGTACTCTCTGCTGTGGCCACCTGAGACCACCTGGCTTGTGCCAGGGGCATGCTCCAGAGTGCTGAGAAGTTAGTTTTAAACTTAAACACAGCCATAATATTATGAAAATGGAAATTCCCTTCCTGGTCCTTACACACATTTCTGGTGATGGGTGATGTCTGGGGCAAGTTGCTTCTCTCCCAGTTTCTAAAGGACCACGGAAATACTAATTTTTGACCATCTTGCTACGTTTCATAGAATCAGAGTGGTTTCCACTGGACCACGTTGCTCAGATCCTCATCCAGTCAGGCCTCGAACACTTTCAGGGAATGGGCAAGGAGGTGTTTTCCTCCCACCGATGTTCTTTCAGGGATTTTAGAACACTTCTGCATTTTACTGGGTATAATATTTGCTTCACCTTGCAAAATGACACCAATGTCCTCTCATGGAAGCGTAAGACTTGTCAACCCTTCAGCAATGACTTCTCAAGAGTTTTCATCATGAGTAAGAGGGGCAGTGAGTCTGACTGAATTTCTGGACTTGTATATGGATCGTGCTATATTAACTTCTTGTTGCACAAATGATTTTGAACAGCTTGGAAATTGCTTTCCTGTTTTATGAATAAATCTTCCTTTGACAAAGGAATGTCACTTTTCTCTGTGATGTTTCTCCATTCAGTTTTTATCTCCCAATTTGGTCCCAGGTTTGTATCTCTTTACATTTATTAATTGGAGTAAGTGAATGTTGATTTGATGGGTTAGTCTCTGCTATTAGTGTAACCTGACTCTCCTCCAATAAACTGGATAGCATAGGATATTTTTTTTCAACTAGGAGATATGAAGTTGAATGAAATGAGAGTAAATGGTGCCTTGTGGTGTTTGTATTCCATAAATCACATTTCTTACTCTGCCAGCTAGGAGTCCTCTCGTGGTGAGAGATGATTTCTGCAGATAGTTCTGAATGTGATTTGAGGGCAGGCTATGGCCCAAGTCCTGACCACAGCTGAGGGAAGACCATACTCTCTTCTAACACTGGTCTTGGCATACAAGAAAAAGATCACAACATTCATTTTTTTCCTGTTGTTTCAGCAGTAGATAGAACCATATAAGTAATTTCTGCTTATAAGAATTGCTACACTAAATTAATGCAAACAAAGTCTCATAGGTGTGAGAATGTTTGCAGGACAGTGCTCAAAAGGAAGATGGCTCTGGCTCCACTTACAAGATGCAAATATCCTACTTTGTTACAAAAAAAAATGGCTTTAATTGAAGCATGACTTTCACTGGCAAGTTCTGGTTTTGTTTTCAATGTCTGCTGTTGTGCTTAATGAGGGGAGAAAATTTTCCGTGAGCAGAATTCAAATATATTCTTTTAAATTCATGTAATGGAAAAAGGCCTATTAAATACAATACAGAAAGGACCACTAGGCATACTTCAAATTTTAGTGGTCACAGAAAGGGAGGTACAGGTAGCGTTTCTTCATTATTTATCTGCTTTTTCATATTTATGACTAGCTCCAACTGTACTCTATTTCCTTTTTAATTTTTTAGAGTGCAGGTGTAGTTACATTCTGTACAAGTGATATTTTGGGGTAAACAGCAGAATTGCTAATGTTAAATGTTTAAAAACTGATACTGATCCCAAAAAAAAAGGCTTTCTTCATTCATCTTATACTGATTCTTGAGCTGTCAGATGTACTGAGATCCCATTTCACATTTTCTCTAGGAGAGCTAAAAACTTTCAAGTGTGGCATTGTTATTTTTCCTGCCGACAAGTGATATGTTCATCTGGTGACACTGATCTGGATACTGGGCCAGAAGTTATGAGAGCTGGAATAGTGTGTTGGTGGGATTTTATTCCCCTGGTAGTAAGTTTACAACTCCTTAAATGTTTGAGTGGAGATGATAATTCTGAATATCTGATTTGGGCTGAATTTTTTGTCTAGATTTTGAGGGGGGGGAAAAAAGGGTTACTCTATTTTGAGGGCAAGATTAAAGAAAATAGTTCAGTCTTCTCTGTTTGCTGGACTTTGACAGTAGGCTGGTGGGCAGCTAGGATGTGGTCTCTCTTGAGGAAAGAGAATAAAACTTTTCGTAATACGCAACAAAAATAGTTTTTGTTCTTGAAAGGAATGAAGGATGTGACTGTGATGTTTTGCCTCCTATCTCACAGGCTTGAGGAAGGAATTTAGCTCACAAATTTGCCTTCAGACTCCCCTCTGCTCTAAAACATGAATCCAGAAACACAAATATCCATTTCACCCCTTAACCTTTGCTGGCTTATGTGTTAAGAAATTCCACATGTAGTGCTGGTGAGTCTCTATTCCTCTGAGGGCAGCTAGGCACAAGATGCTGGCTGCCGAGAGACACAGTATGGTGTGCTAGTGTGCCTAGCCTGGAAGGGGGAGGGCAAAGATATTTCCTTTTTTGAGGGGCATGCAGTTACCTCTAGACCAGGTTTGAATGCAAAAGGCAGATGGGTGGGAGCCTTAATTCTGGGAAAAGCTTGAGCATAAAAAATCTTTGAAGAACTTAGGTGAGAGCTCACAATCACCATGACTTCCTAAATATAAGACACAGGAATTCACTAGGCCAGACTATTCCTGCTTTCCAGAGAACTTCCTGTCTCCTTAGAAAATTTGTGTAGAAGAACTGAGTGATCCAACTGGAAAACACATTGATTAAAGATGCACTTTGAATGTATTAAGTGCTATGAAAGTATGAAGTTCTGTGCAAAATGAAACCAAAATTGGTGGATATTATGGCACCATTATTTGTGTCTCTCATTTCCCCTCCTCTAAAATTGTACCCTGCAATTTTCTAATGCATTTATGGTAACTTTAGCAAAGCTTGAGAACTGTGGGATTCTGATGATCCCATACTAACACCTTTGCAGAAATGCAGGGTAGAGGAATTGGGAAGGACATTATAAAATAAGAAAAACACAGTTGGAATATTGGATGGGTAGCAATGGCAAGTGCCATTTTCTTCATTCAGGTGACAGCAATAATTTTTTTTAACTGTTGTCCTTTTTTTCCATATCCTTTAGCATCCACCAAAAATACTGCTTTGTTGGTAGGCTCTGATCAAGTGCCATGCAAGGTTAAGCAGAAGTCCAGGACAGGTTTTTTTGTTCTGGGAAGCATGGCAGGTCCTGCTCACCTAGGCAAAAGCAAGTGGCTTTTCAACACAGGTTTTATCTTGCTGCTCCCGAGAGTGAGTATGGCAAGGAGAGGGCAGCCAGGAAACGTGTGTGTTCCAGGATGTGTTTCTTCCTGGGGTGCAGCTGAGCATTGTAGAAGCTTCCTTGTTTCAGGACATGATTTCTCGCTTCCTTCTTACCTTTTGATTTTCTTCTTCCTCCTCCTCTGAGAGGGCTGACCATTCTCTTGTTTCAGAAGCACCTTCTTTCCCTTGGTCTATTCAAGACTCTGTTTTCATTCCCACTTCTCCTGTACACGGTCTCTGCCTGCCCGTGGTACTCCCAGCTCTGTTTCTTCCATCTCCTGTGTAAAGAGTGCTAATGGGCTTTTCTAAACCTTTTCTCTCTGTGCATACTATGTCACCATGATTCAGTGCAGGGTGATGCAGCTTTGTTGTAATCACAGAGCACTTTGACCTGTGCTTGCTGAAGCTCTTGCGGTAGTTAATGAGCAGCTCTGGGAAGATGATCCCAGTTGTGGCAGATGAATCTGTAGTATGAGTTAATTGTGCTTTTGTTTTAGCCTGCCTGATCCTGTAAATGGCAATAGCATTGTGGAGCCCAGTGTTGGCCCCTGAAAATTACTGAGTAGGCTTATTTACAAGTACTTTGGCACTGGTGTTCATATCAAGGGCTTTCAAAAGTAATGAGGTACTGCAGCTTTACTAATGGTTTAGGAGGTTCTCCTTGCACCTCAGTATGAGGCTGATCTGACGCAGCTACCTTCTTGGTAGTATCCAAGAGTGTTTTGTCTTTCTGGGTACATCTTGTTCTGGCTCATTTCAGAAATCTGCTCTTAGCTCCAAGGTCTGCAATTGGTCTGCAATCTGTTGGCCTGTAATTAGTACCAATATTACAGTGCTATTACTGCACTGGTCTGATCTGATGGCTATTTTTAGATATGACATTGTTCAAGGTTTTGTTACATAGCTTATTTCTCTCATCATCAATCAGCAGGATGCTGAGTTATAAAATAATGCTGTTTTTTAGAACAGTTAGTGCAGCCTTATGAAGATACCAGTTAGCCAGTATTTACACAAACTTATCTTTAGGTGGAGACTGTGGTCCAGTTCCAGGCTGAGGGGCTCTGGTCAGTATCTCCTTCTGGTAGCTTGAAATGCTAAGTACCTGCCTTGCCTGTGGGCCAGGGAGTGGATTTACACTTAATCTGCAGCAAAATCAGATCCTCAGCATGCAAACAAGTCATGTAGGTAACATCTGCCATAACAGAAACTGTGAACTCTTTGTCAGTAAGCTAAATACTATTAAAGTCTTACTGAGAAAGAGCCAAGCTTATGCCTTATGGAGGACCAACAACAGGAAGCTTGATTTGATGAAAATTTGGTTAGAAACTAGGACTGTGCTGTGTCTGAATCCTACAGCTGATGTCTGAGTTCTTTCAACCCATATCTTCTCATTGAATAGTAAAACTTTAGCCCTCTGGCAGTAGTATCATTGAGTCACAGTTAATCACAGATTGTGCAGCTTTTGTAAGTGGCAGGTTCACATTTCAAAGATCTTTGAGTGCCATTAGGTTTTATTCACAAATAAAGCTGTTTTGTCTTTTTCTTTTTCAGCACTATCATTAAAGAGAACTTGCTTTCTTTTACACCTATAGATGTAAAAATTCACTGAGCCCGGTGAGGAAAAAAACATGCAGCTATTGAAGATACAGTCCTTGATTCTGAAGGAGAAGCTTTTAGTACTTTAAAATCCCAGAGAGCAGACTGGTCTACTTATCGATGCAGGTTGAATGAGAGGCAATTAAATCCAAATTAGAAACTTAGGCAGTTTTCATCTGTGATTTTAGAATCTTAGAAAACACTTATATAAGAAAGAAAGGGATTGGGGAACAGAACTAGAAAAACAGGTCAGGAGGCTACCTCCGATGTGGATGTTTACTGCCTATGCCTACTAAGTAAGTCATCAAAAAGAAAGATAGAAATAGGATCAGAAAACAAATTGGAATTCACCCTAAAATGAAGTTAGATCTGGAGAGAAATTTTCATAGAGAGAAGTGCTTGAAAGGTTTCATTTTGAAAAAAATCTGGGGGTGAGAGTATGCTGTTAACCAGTTATGATGTTGCAATTAATTTTAATTATTTTTATAATTTGATAGCATTCAGAGGTATCAACAATAAATGAGGGGGGGTTTTCTGTGAAATGTGTTATTGTTTTACCTATACTGACTGGCTAATTATTGCTTAAATCTCAGGAGTATTATGAAATTTAATTCATTCATGTGAAAAGCTGCTTTTCAGACCAGTTAGTGCAGCCTTATGAAGATATCAGTTAGCCAGTATTTATGGCTGAGCACTGTGGTGTTCAATCATAAAAGCCAAATGTATTCTAGGAGATCTGGTGAAAATGCAGGCAGGACACTCCCGAACACCTCCAGTTACAGCTATCAGAGTCCCATTTCTCTGGGTGTGGACGAGACCTTCCTCCATGGGTAAATGTGAGAAATTTATACTACTGTTAGAAGTGAGCTGTGGTCACTCATGCAGAGGCCTGAAATGCTGATGTGGTTGTTCACCAGAATGAAAAACTACCTTTCTTCAACAAGGAACTGCAGCTAACAGAACAGAAACTTCTATGAGGTCAGTTTTCCTCTCTGATTACTGAGCTCTCTGCCCTCCACAGAAAAGAAGAAGAGAAACCCTCCTATAAAACTTGTCTAATAACTAAATTGAGGCGTAGGGGCTTTTTTGAATTAGCTTTGGAAATACCTCTTCTCTTTAGGGAAATAAATAACTTATTATTAACCTTGTTAGGAAGTACTGCTGCAGATCATCATCTCTTTAGTGTTTAATTTCTAAATTGCATAAATGCAAAATTTCTAGGCCTCAGTGAGATTTCTCAGTAATTAATATAACTTCTAATTTCTCCTACTGTACAGCCTGCTTATCTTATGTGTGCTGAATCTACCAGCTTCTTTCTAAATTTCTGGAAGTTGTGTACTCCAGCTAGGGTATTTGTATATATATACACAATGTATATGTACCCCAGCTGTTAGGTATTTCCATACCTCATGTTACCTCATTCCCATCTTGAATTGCAGCTGATTAGGGCTTGTATCAGCAATAGTGTGGCCAGCAGGACCAGGGCATTGACCATCCCCTGTACTCAGCACTGGTGAGGCCACACCTCAAATCCTATGTCCAGTTCTGGGCCCCTCACTGCAAGAAAGGCATTGAGGTGCTGAAGCACATCCAGAGAAAGACAATGAAGCTGGTGAAGGGTATGGAGCACAAATATCATATGGAGTGGCTGAGGGTGCTGGACTGTTTAGGCTGGAAAAAAGGAGGCTTACTCTCTAAGACTACTTGAAAGGAGGGTGTAGGCAGGTGGGGACTGACCTCTTCAAAGTAAGAAGCAATAGGTTGAGAGGAAACAGCTTCAAGTTGCACCAGAGGAGATTTAGATTGGATATTACAAAAAATTTCTTCAATGAAACTGGAACAACCTGCTCAGGGAAATCGTTGAGTCACCATCCCTGGAGGTATTTAGAAGACATGCAGACGTGGCACTTCGGGACATGGTTTAGTGGTGCATTTGTGGTGTTAGTTCAATGGTTGGACTTTATTATATTAAAGGTCTTTTCTAATCTAAATAATTATATGATGCTGTGATAGTGCCTTTGTTCACTTTAATCTCTTTGTATGTATGCTTGGGAGTGCAGAAGGATGAGGAAGACTTCACGGGTATCGCATGTGCATCCTGTCCTTCCTGTCACTGCCCCATGTCCTCTGCTTCCACCTATATGAGAAGGTGCATGGGACAGACACCTGTCCTGCCACATTCCTGATGTGGCTCTGCTTTGAGCATTCAAAGTAATTTTATGCCAGATCTTTCATTTTGGGGTCTTGGCTTTCTTGGATGTTCTTGGATACCATGAGAAGGTGCTGTATATGAGAAAACCAACAGCCTCCTGGAGTGTTTTAGAAAATGAAAAGCTGGTGACTCCTGTTGGGGTCCTCTAAGCTTCAGAATTGAGTACTGGGTATGGCAAGTCAGTCTAGCTTTGTTCTGTGACAAAATACAACTTGGGGATTAATATTTCACAGGGAGACAACTCCAGCTGCTTCTAATTTCCTTACTAGGAGCCCATCTGTCTAGCTGCCAGGATGTGATACAGTTGTATTACTAGTTGCATTGATTCATATTCTCTTTTTCTAATGATGCATAGAAATCTATTACCCATATGTTGTTTCCAGTGAGTGTATCTGCCTTTCATATGGTCTCTCCTGAGGGATTATTGGGAAATGGATAGGACTCTTGCAAGCAGACTCTACTAATCTGTGAAGAGATCCTGAGGAGGGAGCTGGGAAATTGTTTTCCTTCCCCTATGGTCTTGTGTGATACATGTGCATTTGAGTTCTCTCTAAATGGCTTTTCACTTCTTTTTTTATTTCTGCATTAAAAGATGTGTCATACATATCTTCTTCCTATTTCTTATGGCTAATAAGCAGCTGAGCAAGTTCTTCAGTATCATGTCAAGACTAGAAAATAGAGAAGAGTGTGTTGGCTAATTCTCAGTGCAGATAAAAAAAAGGATTGGGAAAAATATCTTGAATATGCTTATCCCATTTACATGAAGGCAGTGGCTGCACCCATGGGCCACTGGGGCCTCAGTTAAACTCTGAGATATGGTAAAAAATCAGCATCTGCTCATTTATCTATTTATTTCATTTGAGTTCATTTGCTACTATTTGCTGTTACTTCCACATTAGGGATGTTTGCAATGAATTGTATTCTGAGTTGCACCTTAGTTATTCCACTAAGGACTAAGAAATATACAACACTGTCAACTGGAGCATCTCACTTCAATAATATTATACTGTGCTTTGCTTTCTTACTGAAGGATCTTGACTCTTGATTAGGTTTTTAAAATACTGTATGCTGAGAGAGAAATCCTATCTCAGGCCATATTGCCACAGACAAAACATAAATGTGCTCAAGCTCACTTGTTCTATTGTTCAAGAGAACCAACTGTCTGGATCTGCTGGGCCATTTGCTTGCAGTGGCTAGAGCAGGATGATGTGTGATGGGGTCCAGGTATGATGTTTATCAGTGAGGCTGCTCACCACTGTCACACAGTCTTCTGGCTTCAATAACCTACTGATTGCTAGATTAGAAAAATGCTTCATTACGCTTGAGAGTTTTAGTATGGTTGTTTTAACTGGACACATTGGCATGATAGCAAGTAACAGGACTTTCTGTACAGAAATGGAAAGTTAACATACTTTACCTTTGTTTCACTTGGCTAAAGCAGAACCATGACACAGAACTTACCTTTTACAATACTTGGACTTTGAGTATTTATTAATTCTTATGTACATGAAACTTCTGTATGTGAATATGTGCTCCCTTATTCTGAGCAAGTATTTTAAAATGCTTAATTCTTCCCTTATTTCATTTTTCTAGAGTTCTTATCATGATAGAATCAAAGAATAAATTTCACTGGCAGTGTTGCAACTCTGCTTATGGTTATACATGGTTTCCAGTCAAGTAAGAGATGACATGACGCTCACTTGGTGGGCTGGGTCTGTTTTAAAAGAACTGAATTGCTGTCTGAGGCCTGCACAGCATGTCAATAAATGACATTGCTGTCTGCAGATATTTCAGAGGTTTGGTTTACTTGGTCTTAGCTGGTTTTTTTTCCTGTATTTATTACTTGTACTTAATGAAGGAAGCAGACTACTTAAAGGCACATAGGACTTACCAGTTTGGATCACACTGGTAGTTCACTAACTCTAGTTACAATCTCAGCTAAGGGCATCAGAGTAAAGCATAGTAACATATACAGCATAGAGTTGTCTTCATAACTTATCTCCACAAAAATAAGCTTCTTAATCTCTTCTGTCTGCTCAGCTTCCCCACTCTGGTGCTGAGGATGTACTTTTTAATATTACTTTCAAATTTTCTGTTTATAAGCTGTTACTGTTCCTGGGTTGTTCTCATACAGAATCATTCGTGTCCTGTTTCCCCTGTATGAAGCCATTTCCTAACCATGCAGCTTAGGTCCTGACCATCTGGACAGGCTTCAGGTGGCAGCTGATCCCTAGGGAACTGTGACAGATACAGGATATCCAAGAAATGTCTGCGAAGGGAAAGGTAAATGCCCTTAGGACAGAACAAAACCCTGAAAGAAACCTAAGAATAAATAGGTTTGGGAATCAATATAGTATAGCAAAGATACTAAATAACGAATTGGGCAGGATGGAAACTTCTTTGTGAGTTTTATATTCTCAGAATATAATTCTGTCAAATGACAGAATGTCTCAGGCTGAGTGGAAATGCCTTTGCTGCCTGTTATCTGTGGGAAATCCACTGACCTCTGGTGAACTTGCCAACTCATGTTCACCACTCCTTGTTGCATTACCTGTGAGTCTGGAGTTCACAGCACAGTGTTGACATTTCACATCAGCCACGTGAACCTAACAGGATATAGGTGCTTGATCTTATCCAAACCATTCAACAGCTGAACTTGGAGGTCGTGAGCTTCATTTTCTCAATGCATCAGGTCTCTCTTTACACAGATGTCAATAGATGTCAGCAATGCGTTGAAACATGCAGGAAGGCATCTCTGCAAGAGACGAGCCCGGCTGCACTGTAGAGGCTGTACACTTCAACTAGTCCAGCTAGGAGAAAAAAAAAAAGCAATGGAATCAGGTATTTTTGTAGATTCTTGTAAATAAACAGAATTGTATCAGTCAGGCAGTAACCCAGAGCAGTGTTCTTGCTGACATCCCCAACACTCTGGGTGACTCCCCAAAGCTTCCTCGGAAAGCTGCTTCTGTCACCTCCTGCTGCACTCGTTCAGCTGTGCTCAAGGTTTCTCAGTGCATGGCTGGAGAGCTGCAAGCCACCCCTCCAGAACTCCATGCTGAGCTGTCACTCATAGAAATATTTCTGACCAAAGCATATCTCTGCAGAGCTTTACCGTTCAAGGTTCAACAGCCTTTGGCCTTCCCCAGTCTGGGAGGGGAGGAGGGATGAATACATACATCTCTGTCAACAAACATCTGTCAAGCTAGCTGGTCCCCAAGGGAGCACTGTGTCACTTTAGCTCCTTCAAGTTTTTTAACATTGCTGTGAATTTTGTGTTATCTGGGTTTTCTTTCAATCCTTTTGGGAGATTAACTAACTACTTGCTTATAATGGGAAGTGATACTACTGTCCTCCCACTGGTTTTGTGGGAAGTGTAGAAGTTTCTTCTGAATTTATCTGGAAGATTGGACACTTCCAGCTAAAAATACTTTAAGCTAATTGCTTTACAAACATCTGACTTCATTAATTTCAATAAAAACTTTTCAGATTATCAATTGATAAAAAATGATTAATTTTATCCATTTCTCATCACTGTTATGGAGACACTACTCTGGAAATGTGAAAAATATGTGCATTTGTCAGAGTTTCAGTTTTATTGGAAAGGTTGAGTATTATCTGTTAAAACAGGAGACTTGTGAAGTGGAAACTCATTAGAAACTCAAGAGTATTCACTGAAAGGTTAAATAACCTGGGGTGCACTCTGTATTTCCCTTTCCCCCTGCTCTCTTCTGACTGGGTGGAAGAGATGGGTGTTATTTCCCAGACAGGTGTATCTTGTAGATGAATCCCTTTAGAAATATTCTAGAATAGAATTGTGGCTTACAGTGTCTTAAACAACTCTTTTTCATAAATATACAAGAGACTGTTTTCATCTTTGATAAAGGTGTTTTCTAGCGTCTATTATGGTGTTTCTAAAAGCTATTTTCATTTAAATGGCCTTAAATGAGGCAGTTTGTATAATGACCTGAGAACAAGAAAACCAAAACAATGTGTCTTTAATACATACCCCAGACACATTTGTATTATCTAAAGGTATTTCAAGGACCTAGTTAGATTTGGCATCTTTTAATTAAAAGCTTAACATTGATCTGTATTCATGCCACAATTAACTTGGACTGTTCCTAATGAATTCTCTAAATAGATTTTTTGTGCAAGTTGTTTCTACCCAATGGCTGGAAGTGGGGGAGTGCTGGGGAACTAGACAAGCAGTTGCAATAATAATGTCTGGGACTAATTGCATCTTATGGCTTGACTTTGTCAATTGCTTTGTTTTCATCAGCTTCAGTGATTTTTTTTTTTTTTTTTAACAGAATCAGAGCCAGAAAATATGTAAGCAATCAAGTAGGTTTGCTTTTGAAAAGCATCATCTATTGGCCATCTTCAGCCTGTGCTGAGGCAATGGTATCTTTGGGCTGCTGTAGAGAGTCCAGTTCCTACCGTAGTTGAATTTTAGGATTTGAGTGAGTTGTTTCTGCCAAAACACTCCATGATATTAATTTTTAGCTACATCAAAGTTTGGGGGCAGGATGTACAACTTCTTCAATGCAGCATTTAGCTGTATTACATCTTCTCTGCCAATTTTTATTCTTAGCAGCCATGAATCAGACTTTCCTGAGTAATGAGATTAAAAAGTGACTTTTTTCTCTTTGCCCTCTGTTTTATGAGGTGTCAGATGACACGCATGACCATTTTCAGCTTTGTAATCACAAATTTACACTATTAAAAAGTATTGAAGCTGAGAATCTCACTTGGTTTTATCATTCCAGGACTGGGAGCTTTGAGAAACACTAAATGTCAGGAAATTTGGCTAAAATCGTGATAGTTGCCAGGGCTGTGATGGGACAGTAGAGCCCTCCCTTGGTTCTACATGCAAGCCTGCAGGAAGGCTTATACACCTCTCCCACTGATATCAAGGAATCAAAGTTTGTCAAGTGATTGAGGTCTCCTGGCCCAAGAACACAAGAGGACACGAGCCAGAAGTGACAGACAAGTAAATGACACTAAGAAAACACACTGCGATCATGATCCCCTTGGAAAGGTTGTGTGGGATCCCAGCCACTGCTTACTCTTTTCTGTCTATTAGCTAGCTGTTGATGGATGGGGAATTGAGGAGGCTACCAACTTCTCAGCTGTACACAGTCCCTGTCAAAAATTGATTACTTTGCCCGTGTGCAGCTGCACTGTAGAGACAGCTGGTGCCATGAGGACTCTTACTCTAGGTGTAGGAAAGGTCATGGTCTGACCTAACCTTTGTCTGGGCAGAAGTGCAGTGTTTATCTGCCCTTCAAGAAAACAGAAGAAAGTAGTATCTGAATGTCCTCTCTGGTAGCCAGCATAGGGATTTACTTGTTCTTCATGGAGAAATGTGCAATCTTAGGAAAACAGTGTTTACAAGACAGAGCTCCTGATGGGATTCAGAGAGTTCTCAACAGCTTGTTGAAGTGACTGAGTCTGAGTTACGGGGGCACAAGAATAAAACCTAAAATTAGCAACAGTGGTTTGTAGTTGCACATTCTGACCCACTCAAGATTTTATAGCTGCCTACAGTAAGGAATTAAAACCAAAGGGATGCTGTTAATATTATATCATTCTTATGCAATGGCCAAATAGGAGAATGATTGATTGATTAGAGAAAATGTCAAGAGTGAAATTACTCTTGCATTCCACAGAAATAAAGAAGATTGTTGTCTTTTTAATTTCCATGTTTGCATCACATTTGGAATTGGTATTTCCTAATGTGATTTAAATAGGCTGTGAATATTCTTATCTGATTTTAAAAACCTGATTATTTTATCCTAAGAAAGATCTGTGCATCGTTTGAATGACACACGTTTCAGGAGCTGAAAAGAACACAGAGCCTGCGTTCTGCTGAGAAGTCATTAGAGGAAGGATGAGGAATGGCATATATTAGAAACTCATGCAATCTCTCTACTCTAGTATTATAATTATATGCAAGAACTATGTTACAGCCTTTGATGCTGAACTTCAGTCTAGATCCAGTTCTTGAGGATCCTGACAGTTTTACCTTATGAGTTACTTAGCCTGACACATTGCTGAGCCTCTTCTCTGTAGTCTAATGCTGTGCAGGGTGCTCCTACCCTGGGGGAAATGTGAAGGCAGTTGCCTAAAGAGCATGTGTGCAATAAAACCATTTCCTTTATTGGTATTACAGCCTCACTTCCTTTATTTACATGCATACGAGTGGAAATTGTCAGCATTGTGTGCAGAACTCAAATATACTCTCTTCAATCAACCAAGCTAAGACTTAGTGACACGTACTGAAAAACACAGCCCCAACAACCAGGTATCTGTCAGTTTAGGCATTTTGCTTATGATGTGCTCTTTGGTCTGTCAGGCATGTGGAGTCTACGAGCTGTGTTCTGGAATTAGGAGAAGGTGAGAAATGAGCATTTAGAGCCAGATGTGTTCACTATTCAGAAAGTTTGATTTCCCCACTTTTGCTACATACCAGCTCTCTCACTTACACACAAGGTATGTGCTGTTCCTACGACTGTGTCGTCACTCTGTGTGCCAACAACCAGCTACTGTGTGGCACTTGTGGAAGTGGGTTGGCTGAAGGGAAGGATGTCAAGGAGATAAGGCACAAACTGCACTTGACATGCAAAAAAGGGCTTGAAAGGAAGACACTGATCATTGTTTTCTTCTGCTTCTGTTCTGTCAGATGTGCCTGCTCAGATGTTACTTTTTTTTGGTAGTTTTTTTTTTTTTCTTTTTTCAAAGCTACTAGATGGGTAGAGTGATGAAAGCTTTAATATTACCAAGAACCTGAGGAGATCTGGACCTCTGCTAAGATTTGAAGGAGGTATCATATTTAGTATATGCCTGGAAGATATTTTTGTGGTGAATTGTCTGTTCTTCATATTGGAACCAGTAGGAATCCTTGGAGAAGACAATTAAATTTCAGAAGATTAAAGAAAGTCAAAGGGAAAAGGGGAGAACTGGTCAAAATAATGGGAGATATATCAGTCTGAAGGAAGCTGGCTTTTTCTCAAAAAATTCAGTATCTTCAGGTAAAACAAGGAATCCCATACCAAACCTGTTACAGGTAACTGTTTATTTTTGATGTTTTATCTGACATGGACTGTTTTGAAAGGGTCTGGCAAAGTTGTCTCTGTATTCTCTATGTTTTGCTCAAAAATAGGTATAGCCAATGACAGTCGTGTAACAATTAATTTGTCTCCCTTGAAAAATGGGAAAATAGGTATTTATCCCTGTGGATTTGATTTGTTCATGTTGAGTGCAAGCCAACACTCCTTGAGGCTGGTTATTTTGCTAGAAGGGCAAATACTCATGTATGGCTTTCATCCGAGGAAGATACTGGGAAAAACTGGGATACTATGTTCAGGTGAAGGATGCTGTTCCTCTCCATATCCATGCCTAATATAAAGATACAGGCAACTGGTAACCTGGTGACAACAGACATTTCAGCAATGGAGATTCCAGTTATGACTAGAATAATTCATGCCTAAGTGTGCCATGGTGATCTACATCAGAGAGGTGCTTTGTGTATGTGTCAGAATTTTGTTAACTGGTGACACTGGGCCACTCTGGTGGTAAACCTTCCTCTTGTACCAGCAATCCCCAGCATATGGCACAAAAGTAGCTGGAGATGGCCAGTGGGTTTGAGATCCCTGAGGAAACAATTGAGAAGAGGCCGAAGGCAAGTTTAGCTATTGTGAAACCCCTTGTAGCAGCCATTTGGCTGCTTCTGAAGGATGGATCAGATAGGACTGGTAGAGGTAATCTTTCAGCTCCCCACACATCTCCATCTATATTTGCCTTTTTTGTGTGTGTGTGCGTGTGTTGTGTGTGCAATTCAGGTAAAGGAAATCCCTTTGTTTATGTAAGAGTTTTGACATCAGAGTGAGGAGCCTTACAAATGCTCTGTTTGCAAAGGACTGCTTTGTAGACTCCAGCCTTCTGCAGATCAGCTAAAATCTATCAGTCTATTTTGCCTACTTATTTCTGCCTTTCCTCATGCCTGGAAGGGAGTTTTTGCTAGAGAAGAACCAAAGTCACAGACTCAGACTTGCAGCAGAATTTTGTCATTGACTCATAACATGCCTATTGATAATCCATCTGTAAATAAGATAATTGTCTGTAATTTGGGGTGTTTCATCTAAAGACCTCAATTTCCAGTGCTAAAAAATGAGCCTAATGCAGATAACACAAGGATATTGAGTAGAAATACTCACTGTATCTAACTATTGAAGAGCTGTTTGCAGGTGTAGTGTGCTTTTTAATGGCTTATTAGCATTATTTAACAATACTTCTAGCCTAAAAAACTCCACTGTCCCAAATGAAAACAAATCAAGCTTTTATTCTAACCTGTACATAGAGAATAATTTTCCAGTTATGACTGTGTAACTTGCTGTGTGCTTTCACATGACCCACTTATTAACTCTTGACAGTGAATTGAGTTCAGTCTCATCTGGAGACTGATCCTGATCCTGTCTAGACTTTATCCTGAAAACCATTGCACACAGTTAATGTAGTAAATCCCCACTTTACCAGAGTAATTGTTCCATATCAAGCAGTTGAGGGCTGAGAGCCCTACTCAGTAAGCAGGGGTGGAAGTATAAACAGTGTATGCCATACTCAGCAGGAGACTTTCTCTACTGGTGGAAAAGGGACTTGATTGATTGGCTGACTGCTCAGGCAACGGGTCACCCTTTGCAGGTATCACAGACATGTGGAGAGCCTTTCTCCAAAGAAAGTACCTTCTTTGTCAGTTCAGATATACCCCAAAATGATATGTGCTTCATCTCTGCATATGTCAAGACACAGTGAACTAGGATAACACAGGATTTTCCTTATTCTTGGTTTTACTGGCTGGAGACAAGTTCCTTATTCATTTACTCAGAATGAGTGACAGAACAGTCTGTGGAAAGTAGCACAAAAATGCTGATCATTATCTGTAATTTTCCTGTGTTGTTTATCACTGTGTTTCATAGAAATTATTTCCTTTGTGAGACAATTTTGTGCCTTGCTAATTCCTAATGTATCTTGCTGCGCTTTCAAGTGTACAATTTTAGGGGATATTTCTACAAAATCCTTCTCATTTCCCAAATTTTATAATATTCAATATACTCCACTGTGAATGTCATTAGGCTTTTGAATCTATCAATCTACTGGGCTGCCTTTTAAATTTAATTTTCTAGAAATACTCTGTTACCTATAGCAACATGTGATTGATGATACTTCTGCAGCCTGGCAGAATCCAGTTACTTGGTTTAGCAAAACTTCACTTTTTGAGGGGGTCACACTGGAAGCACCTAATATCAGAAGGGGTTTAGGATATTTTCCCACTTCCTTCTCCTTGCACGTACTTAAATGTTTCAGCATTCATAAACAAAATTCCTGCTCCAACTTTCCCAGCCCCAAGTTGGCACAGAGCACATTATCATTATTCCTTTCATCCTCCTGCCAGGTTATTTTTACTCAGTTCAGCCTGATGTTTCTGCCATGTGATGTGTGCTTTGGAGTAAACAAGATTTGCTCATATTTCTCCAGGATAAATTACCTGTAAAAAAACAATCATTGCTTGAAAAAGCTGATTTCACTTAGTCTAAAACACACCAGTTAGCGTGTCTCATTTCAGAGTGGGAGATGTCTGAGCCCCTTGCTCTGCTCACATGTCAAAGGTTGTTCCTAGTGAGTGCCTCTGGAAAAGTGTATCTGTATGCTCAGATCTGATACTAGTCAAACTTCTTAGTAGTTCTGAATGATGATGACTGGAAAGCTAGAACCCCACGACCCTAAATGTCCTTGTATCATGGGCAGTGCTGCTAGATGTACACTTAAATACAAAAATAGCATTTCTTTGTTCATGGATGAAAACATACCTGTGTAAATCCTCTCACACCTTCCTGCCTACCTTGCCTACCTTGAACTTCTAAGTAGGAGGAATCAGGAGAGGACACTGCTGGATTTTCAGTAAATCTTGGTCATGCACGTATGATGCAATTATATGTCATGCCAGACAATAGCTGTATTATGTCACCCTGATTAAAAAATGGACTGCTGTATCAATAAGCTACTGCCTGTCATGATGTCAGTTTGCACAATGCCATTGCTTTGGCAGACTTTTAAGCTGAAGAGTTATAACCTCTTTCCTCTCGATCACTTTATTAAATCCAGGTTGATCTTTCATCCAAAATGTCAAGGAATCTACCAGTAGCTTAGCAATTAATGAGAATAATGACCTGCTGTAAAACAAACAGCAGTGAATTAAAAGTACAGGTCATGTCTGCATTTGCCAACAAGATACAGTTAGCTTTTTTTCACCTGTTCTTAATACTCTTCTTTAAAAAAAGACACTAAAGAGAGTCTGTTAATGGCATTTGAACTCAGGTTCCTATTTCAGTTCTCAAAAATTTTGGCTCATAAGTAGGGACAGCTTATGTTAAGTCTGGTGTAGCAATTCTTCCCTAAGCTTTTTACCGTGTTCTTCGAAGATTTCTGCCCCTGCTGCTAGGATTGCTTGACTAACCATAGACCAGTTGCAGATCTGCATAAATCATAGCTGGAAAGGCCAAATCATTGCTAGGAAAGGCCAGAACTGATGCCAATTTACATTAATATTCCACAGTGATACAGCATCATCTTCACTAGAAGCTGATCCAGTCCTGTGAGGAGGGAGACAGGCATTTAAATGGGCAGATTGTCAAAACAGAAAATGATTTTAAGCTTTCTTAAGCTCATCTATATCTACTAATGAGTCAGAGCTTTAATGCCCAATGAATTAAGCAGATAATCTGAGAGAGTTTTATACTTAAGCAGTTAAGGGCTAGATTCTTAAAAATACTCAAGTTATTTTGATGGTAGGACTGAAGCCCCTGAATAGGCTTTGCAGTGTTGTCCACAAAAAGAACTCAGACTTTGCAGTGTTGTACCCAAAACACTGTACTTCCATTAAAAAATTGATACAACTCAGACACTATCTGTAAAAAATGTTCAGTCAAAAAATGTGCATACTCCAAGTGAATGTACTGTTTCCACTTCACATTTATAATCAAAAGGATTTTAAAGGTTAAACACTTTACATTTTTGGACAAACACGGAAGTGAAACTTTTAGCAAAATTTTATAGCACTTCTGCTTTCCTTTCATGTTGACATAGGCCACAGGTCAGATTTTATCTGCATAAAAGATAAGAAAAATCCCTATTACAGTACGAGGGAAAATGGGTGAAAGTGCAACTCAGAGGCAAAACTCTTGCTTAATTTAATGAAATCAGACTTTTTATAGTGTGTTTAAGAATATATTAGTTCTTTGCAAAAAACAATCATTGTTCTTTCCCATAGGATAAAATGCCAGAGTCTCCCACGTGTGTGAGGAAAGAGAGTCACTGTACACGCATAAGCCTCTAAACACCACTGGAGATGTTACTACTTGAACAATGTGGGTTTATTAACTTGGATTATTCAGCGTCTGAAGATACCTTGGTTGTTTTTCTTATGTGTATTTATATCAAAGCCAAAACTAATATATGTCCTATGGGAGAGAACCTTGGAGTTCCTTGGATATAAGCTGCAGTTTCTTGCTTGGTCTCCAAGAGGGCACTTTAAGAGGCCTTTTTCACTTGTTTTCCAAGTGCTGGGCCTTTCCTGTGCTATGGTCTCAGACCTTCCAGCTGGTGGCACTGAGTCAGCATAACCCTTGGCTCCCAGCTGTTCTCCCCATCTCTCACTCGTGTTGCATGGCCCTTCTCTTGTGGTATAGAGGACAGAAGCCATGACTCTTTTAACACACAGTTTCTTGGTCAGTGCCTTCATACTAGTTCAGAAAGTTCACAGAATGGTTTGGGTTGGGAGAGATCTTAAAAATCATCTGGTCCCATCCAATCCTTCTGCCATGGGTGGGGACATCTTCTATTAGACCAGAGCCTCATCCAGCCTGGTCTCTTCCAGGGATGGGGAGTCCACAACTTCTCTGGGCAACCTGTTAGTGTCTCAGCACCCTCATAGTAAAGAATTTCTTCCTAGTATCTTATCTAAACCTGCTTTCTTTAAGCCTAAGAAGGAATTAGAAAGATGTTATTTTCTAGGGGTGAAATGGTCAATAGCTGGTTTGGCTGTAATGCTGGCCTGCCTTAGCTGGTCTGCTATCCCAATTGTGAGATTTACAGTGGTTTGTGAGCATCTTCTGATTTCAGATGGGTGCTTTTCATGCTGCTTGTATCTGTTAAAATGCTGTATGTTTTGTGCTCTGAGACATTTCCTGACTACTCAGTAGAAATACCTGATTAATTAGATATCATTAAGTTAAATATAGTTAAATACAGAAATACAGGTAATTGCTTCAAGGATGATGCTTGCATAAATAATTTTTTCCTGTTGTTTTTCTTTCTCCCTAGTTCAACTGTTGAAATACAACCTGTTCTTTGTTTTGCCATGGAAAGACCCCATACAACAAGGAGACACAGCTAGAACTCAATTGTGCACAAATGTTGTCAAATGAAAGTGTGAGAAAATGAGGAAAAGAAAATAGTTTTTTCACTACCTTTTTGAAATCTAGTAAAGGGTCCTGAGCCTGGTAAAGTTCAAACTTGGCCATTTACCACAGAAATAGAACACTGAAAAAAAGGTGCTTCTAGCAAGGAATTTCTGTAATTTCTCTTTGTATAATGTGAACCTGCTTCTCCTGAATAGATAGGATTTTGGAGATGTCCAGGGTAGTAACTTATGCCTGGTTTGTACCTTATTCCATGGAGTTTCACATCCAGTTGGGTTTATCTGGTATGTTGATTTAAGTGGTGTCTGTGTTCCATTTATCAACTCATAATTTTTAATGCACATAAGCATGACGAAAGGCATGCCAAAAGAAATATCCACATTTGTATTGAAATGATCCATTAATATAAAAGACCAAGAGATATCAACATCATTTGTATTCATGCACATGCTAAATAATTGTGTTTTCAGAGTGGGTATATTATGGCTTCCTGATTCTGAAATAATTACAAGCCTCAGCTATAGCTGAATTATTAGTTGCAGCAATTTAGCTCTGCCAGAAATGTTGTGAATATATAGACTGTTAACGTGGTGTTGGGCAGCAGTGAAGATAAATCCGTGGCTGTGCTATTAATCACCTTTCCAGACAACAACACTCATCTTTTTGTCAGTACTTGCACCCATTCACCTCAGTAAAACTGGGAAGCACTATTAAAATCAGATCCTTGTTTTTAGTGGGTTTTTTTTGTTTGTTTTGTTTTTTTTTTTTAAATTGAGGCCATTATGTTACTTGGTTTTCTGAGATCTTGTGTGCCACACCCATGCTCATACACCGTGTTGTCCTAATGCTTTCAGTGCTACTCAGTAGTGTGCATGGTAGAACTAAAATGTGCCAAAAGCAGTTTATTTCATTATTCTGACTATATTGCTAATAATTTGGTTAGCACTTACAGCTTTTTTTTTTTTTTTTTTGGTCTGGAAATTGTAGTGCAAGTAACTAAGATAGGAATTCAAATAAGCTGAAGTACTACATTTGGAAACATTTGCGATTGACTCATTCATAGGTGATGGTCAGTCTGAGCAACAAGTATTGTAGTTACCAATAAAAACTATGATAAAATTACCATTTGTTTTTTAAAGAAAAAAGTACATTTCAAAATGAAGAGAAAAACCATCTAAGTTTAGAGAGGTTGCTTGGAAGTCACTTCGCACTGTAACTTTCAAAAAGTGAAGGCCATTGCTCCCTGTCTGAAGCAAGGCGCAGCGAAGGAAGACAACCACATCCTCTCACTTTGTGTTCTCAGCTGCAGTATGCACTCACCAAACCCATTAACTTGCCATTCAGCCAAGGCCTGAACTAGCTTTGGCTACAGGGTTTTTGCTGCCCCAGACAAATCTGAACACTGGCATGCTTCATTGCCTGGGCTCTACCACTGAGCATGTCCTCTACAGTTTTTTACTTTCTGCAGAAAATATCTAAGATAGTGCCTGATCATATAAGGCAAGTCTTTTTTTTCCCTAAGCAGAATTTATATTTTTAGCCTTTCTACCACTGAATTTATTAACATTTTTTTCTGCATTCAAGTGAGTAGATGTTCAGCTGTAGCTTTTACCCAGAGAACTGATGTTAATCGTCAGTGAATTACATGGTAGTGATTGAATTTATCAGAACATAATGCCAGGACAGTATGTTTCATAGCTTTTTTTTCCCTTTCACTTTTCTGTAATGAAGGATAAGAGGAGTATCTGTAGGTGGCAATAGTACTGAAGCTGTAACCATTTGCCATTTGGGGGTTTTAATGGGTAGGTTACCATCAAGTTGATTTTCAAGTTAGCGTTCTGCAGTTCTGATTCAATAAACTGCTTTACTGATGCTGAAGGCTGGGGCAGTGTGGTCCCTAATGTCTGACTGCAAATCTGAGTCCCAGATTCTCCACACCACCAGCACTAACTTAGGCAAAGTCATGAATGGCTTTCAAAATCTCAGTGTTTGTCTATGTAACTATTTATTTATTTTCAACTAGTGAATGGTTGAAAATAAATAAATGACATGGATTTCTAATGACAGCATTGAGACAGGTGTGACATTTGTATCATTAGCATGATGTTAATGTGCAGTACAAGAAGCTGTAAGTCACAAATTACAGACTTTTTCAATGAATTGGAAAGATAAAAGGTAGTGTGTACCCAAACTAAAAAATACCAACCATATGAAGTCTGAGTTCTAGCCTGCACGTAGTTTTTTGAGGTGAACTGATGTTGCTAATGGGTAACACCAATATCTGGAGAGTATAATGGTGTCTGTGCAGCTTTGAGGGCAGGAGAGGCAGAAGGGGTGCTGTGAGCATGAGCAGCAGCATGAGGCACCCTGTTGGGGTTAGCTCTTTCTGGGCTCATGTGCTGTGGGTTTCAGGTATGCTCAGGACAGACCTCAGGCATCTTATATGTGGGCTGCTGAAACATGGAATTGCTGGAAAATACTCCTGGAGGTGTAGCTGGGTCCATGGCTAATGGATTTGGAGCAGCATGCCAGGTGTTTATGTGGCATTCAGCGCACAATGCCTTTTGCAATGCTCTTCTTGAGTAGGAGCACAGCTGAAGTGTCAGAAGTAGCACTTCCTTTGGTCATTGCACTATGATGTACTGGATTTCCCACTGCAGTGGATAAAGACCAGCTAGGATTACAGAAACATTGCAAACAATTGCATAAAGTAATAAACAGTTCTTAAATTGCAGTCTATAACAATTTTTCTTCTGCATCATTATTGCTTGGGTTATTGGCACACTGAAAATTAAATAAGATCTTTCTTTGACACAAGTAGTTTGCCTTAGATGAGGCAATGCTAACTGAATAGAAAAGCCTAAGTTCTATTTATGGTCTATTATCTGTGGTGGCATTTTTATTAAATTCCACAAAATGGGGAGATGATAAATCCATTCAAAATTCTAGTTGCCACTAGATTAACTCTTTGTCCAGAATATTATTCTCTGGGGGAGTCTAATTTATGTATTCCAACTACTTTGCTGACTAGCAGTAGTTCAAAATGAAGAACATTTTGGCAGAAATTTAATCATTACAGTTGGTTGTGAATACCCATTGCTCAGAGAAAATTGTCCCTGTAATTGTGCTACCATTTTAACTGGCATTTTAATTAAGGGTCTTTTGCTTATCAGTGTAAATCCAGGGACCATTTGTTGTGCACCTGAATCAACTGACTAAAATGTTGGAAAAATAAACCCTGTGTAAAATGTAAGAGAGTTATTTGAAATAAAGAAATAGTTTCAAGTGCCAAACTAATGTGAAATCACAGCAAGGGTGTCAGCCTCTTGTGACTCTGGGAGCAGCAGGTGAGGTGGGGACTCTGTGACCTACTTTGCTGCACTGATTTATTGGTATTAGTCATCCCCATAGCCAAACCCCAAAGTTTCACATCTGTTGGTATCATTACCCAGGTGCCAGTAAAATAAAGTCCATTTCAAGTACATCTGTGATTTCTCATGCTGTGATTCACTATACCTGACTAGACTTGTTGTTCTATAAGATTAGCATGTTGTTGTCCTCAACATCTTTCATCCCTCTTTTTTCAATTATTTTTGCTCTGCATCCTCAAATAGTCCAAGCTTTTAAGAAAATTTTTATGGTAGTGGAATTCGGTAGCCATGTAAGGAAAAATCTAGCAAACACTTAAGTTTGTAGGTCTTCTGTTTCATTATTGGGCCTAAATTATTTGAGCTACCGTGTACCATAGGCTTTCTTTCTTGGCAGACTTAAGAGTTCAGCCTTGTGAAGGAGCCACATTACAGCCTCCATAGGCTAAGAAAAATGAGAAGCCAACACACATAAGAGGAATTTTATAACAGTTGTGGTGGGTGGAAATGAGGTTAAAAACCTTACTGTGAACTAAAGATCAGACACCAGTTTCTGTTGTTAGGGCTGGGAACTCAGTTACAGAACTATGACCTCAGCTGTCCTCAATTAGCTGTCCTCAATTACCTTGTTGTATAACTATCATAAAAAAGGGAGAGTCTTAAAAACACTGTCTTTGCTGTCATTGTATAAATGCTGGGCAAGAAATTACTGAGTTATTTAGAAGTTGAGGCTGACTTCTCTGGGTGTATGTGCATGCTTCAGATCTGTGCTATTGTGTTTGTGCAGTTTTTTAATATGATGACTTAAAAAGATCATGAGACAATTTAAAATCTTGACTGAATTACACAGATCACTCAACTGCTGAGGAACCTGGATGCCCCCCAACCTATGCGAATTGTGCTGCACAATATAGATAAATGGTTTACAGGCCAACAGTAATGTTCTCAAAACTCAGTTTAACAACAAGGGCTGATCATACACATGAGCTACAGGCTTCATAGGGAACATCAAAACATCTTTCAGCAAGTTGCAGACTTCCGTGTTTGCTGTGCTGCCACATTCCAACGCGTCGTCCTGCAGCTCTCAGAGAGATGGTCCTTTCTGGGCCGTGGCGGGCACAGGGCCCAGAACAAGCACACTAGGAGCTGTTGCCTCCAGCTTTCTCCATGACAAGCATCTTGTCTTTTGCCGCGCTCCAGGTTATCTAAGGGAAGGATCAGGAGCTTATGTTACAACTGTTGGGAGGGATGGCGCAGTGCCCTGGCAGAGCTCCCCAGCCTCTGGCACGGCTGCTCGGTTACCGCCTCGGCATGTGCCGGCTCCTCCAGGTGCGCTGCCGTCCGGCGGACGGAGCCCGCAGCCCCCCGGTACCGGTGCGGGCCCTGCGCGCCCCGCTGTCAGTCCGCAGAGCCTGCGGGCTCTGCAGGGCAGCCAAAAGTCGCACTCGGTTCTGCTGCACGTCCCACGCCGCGTGTGCCAGCGGCTGCTGCCTTGTCTCACGGGCTCCTTCCAGCAGCGACCGTCTCCCCGGGGAGCTCAAAACGGCGATTGTGTACTTAAAAAACCGTGTGCTTTTTGCTCTGAGGAATGCAAACATAGAGCCACTGCTCAAGTTTTCCTTCTCTCCTGTCGTGCTATCCCATACTGCTGCTGTCTCCCCTGTGCTATTCCGTGTCCTATCACTTTCTCCTCCCCATACGTCTGGATGATTGTACAAGACATGAGTTAAAGTAAGTCTTCTGAGTGAGAAATAGGTTTGCAACACTGGCAGATAATGTAAACAAAAACCAATAGAATAGTTTTCTGGTTCACAGTTTGACTAATGTCTTTAGCTTTAAAAGGATTTGAGATTTTTGTGAGATTTTAAATGACCTGACTACACGGACATTTCAAGTTACATAAAAAATTGAAGGCATAATACAGTGTTCATGGATACTCCTGGCTGGCAGTTGGAAAGATTACCGAAGATTTCCTTTCCTGTTGCTATGCATTTTATTTTCATTGTTGGGAAGCACAGATGAAGGCGAAGGTAGCAGCTATTTCAGGAGGCTGCCCATGAAGCAGAAAAGTGTTTTAAGTACCTTCTTCCATTCTTGTTCCCCCCTGCATAAAAGCCGATGCCAAGTACTACATACTCCCCTATTTTGTCTGTCAGGTGCTTACATAGGATTCATCTCTGCTTTACTGTAAAGGCTTTCAAAGAAGCCTTAGATGCTGAGCTGAGCTGGTTCCTCTGTCCCCATCCCTGTGTCCATTTTGTCAAAATGCACCTGGAGAAGGGTCATGAAATTGTATGTGCTCAGGTAGCTTTCTGTGACAGTCCCTGGGGTCCTGTAATGTGAAAATATTTGAAAAACATAGCAACAATAAGGTGCAGCTACCTGTGGTGCACCTCTTTTCCCCCTGAGATGAACTGGTGTAAAGCAGTTCTTGCTGGGTACATATCCAGGGTAGCTGGCATTAGGAGATAAGTCTGCAGGCAGATTTAAAGAGAAAAAAACTGCTTAAAAATTTATCCTATCTTACCAGTAGAGGCAACGATATCTCTCAGCAGAGTTTTCACCCATTCCATGAGTGAACAAAGCAGGATGTGCACCTGCAGGCCAACTCCTGAGGTAGGTGACATCTGCCACCCCAGCCCCCTCATCCTCTGCTCTTGCTGGCAGAAAGAGAAGATGTGTAACTTCAGAGCAAATGAAACCATGTTAAACTGAAAGTGCTTGCTGTCCCTCACCTGGGACAAAAAAAGCACAGGGTTTTTTACCAGCACTGCAGCCAAAATGTGCACTACACGCTGGTTTTAATTTTCTAGGCTTCCAGCGACTGATATACATTGAGAAAGAAATTTTCACAAATATAAGCAGATTGTTTACATTGAGTCTTTTCATCTCAGACCAAATTTAAAACACAGCAGCTTTACATTACAGCATGCCAACAGCTGGGGTGGATTATTTCAGGCAAGCTTTTGTGTGTCTTGCAGTATCACCTACACAGCAGATTGCTTAGCTTTGTTCCCATATTTAGAATATCAGTTATAACTTTCTCAATGCCCACATGCTTTTAACTTCCCTTGAAAACTGGCTGCTGCCACAAAATAACCCCATTCTGTTATTCTTGTAACATTTAAATGACATAGCATGGCCAAAACCAATCTGGGCTGACAAGAATTTCCATCAGTACACAGCTGAGGCATCAGCCTTCAGCAGAGGAGTCCAGTTAACAACACCTATCTTTCTTGCAATTTATTTCTAATTCAGCTGTCTCAGGCATCCATCCACTGTCTTCCATCTTTTAGAGAAGCTGACAGAAATGAGATTAGTTGTAAATTGTCTGAGGAGTAAAATTTGTCCTGTGCTGACAGTGCAAAACCACATGACAATACCCCTGGTGGTGGTATGGAGCCCAACACAATGCTCAAGAGTTTCTGCTCCGGGAACAGTATGATTGCTGATTTGCTTAGCAGTATCACATAGCTGTATTTGTTTAGGTTATACTAAAGCACAACTGCTACAAAGAATTTATATATATAATAAAAAATATCCTTCAGGCTTTATTTGAAAGATCCCTGTATGTATCAAATCTTTCAAGTAAATCACAAAATCCCAGGGTGTAGAAAGATTGAGGTTGAATCTTAATAAAAGGTTGCAGCAGAAGGGAGGCCTTTCAAACTTCCTGTTTATCAGTGTTAGTACTGGGACCATGTCTGAATGTTAACTCTGGTGGGGTTTTTCTCTGTTGTTTTGTTAGTGCTTCACCCTGATACTCTCCAGATTTCTCTGAAGGAAAGGCAGATTCAAAATGAAGTGAAAAGATCAAGTAGATTATCTGGAAAAGTTAAGTTTTAACAAATGGTGCTTGTTCTATAGCCCCGAGTGATGGATAATTTAATAAAATATCAGTGCGCCTTTGAAATAACCTTATGGAAGAGCCACTGGCCATAAATTAGGTCAATGACCTCTATGTGTGCATTCCTAAATTCTTGAAAATAGTTTCTGTGTTCTACCCAGATGCCACATGATCTGAGGTTATCAGATTCTTCAATGTATAAGTGTCTGAAGGGAGGGTGTCAAGAGGATGAAGCCAGACTTCTAAGTGGTGCCAAGCAATAGGACAAGAGGCAATGGGCAGGAGCTGATACACAGGAAGTCCCACCTGAACATGAGGAAGAAGTTCTTCACTGTGCAGGTGACTGAGCACTGGAACAGGCTGCCCATAGAGGCTGTGGAGTCTCCTTTTATGGAGATATTCAGAAGCCATTGCAACACAATCATGAGTGATGTGTTCTAGGGGACCCCGGTTGAGCAGGGAAGATGGACTGGATGACTTCCAGTGGTCCCTTCCAATCTTACCCATTCCGTAATTCAATACTTGCGTGAATACATTGGTGTCTTTGCAAAGCTATACAAAATTCAAAGTCCAAAAAACTAGTCCTGAGTATCCATTGCAGCAGGTATCTCACCTAGGCAGTAAGTTCTGCCATAGCTGCTTCAGAGACTGATGCTGACCAGTACTGACAGCATGATCTACAAGGTCTAACTGAATTGTGATGTGTCAGGGGTAGAAATCCCCGTTTTCCAAAGCAGTGGCACTATATGCTTATCAAATCCTAGATGATCAAAATCAGTTTAATTGCTGTTGTTAAATTTGAAGCAGAAAGACAACATACATATAAGAAACTAAAGATATATTTCTGGAATTTCTTGCAGGCAGCAAACTGTCGTCATGGATATGAACCTTAGGTAGATTTTCTCCACTTATTCAATTTAATCCTACTAAATGGAATTAGGAAAAGCCAGCTAGAACAAATTATGTATTTCTTCCCTCCTCCTGAGACACTGTTCTGATAGAAGTGCTCCTGTTAGCTTGCAGCCCAGCTAGTAAGAAGAAAACACAGCATCTGCTCAGTATTAAAACTGCAAGACTTCATATTTGATTCAATAACTGATACTATTGCATCTTCTTTATTTTATATGTGGCTATCTATATATGTATTGGTGTGTTTATGTGCACACATATAATTTATGTATATAAATTCTAGCTTGGTACACACAAGTAAGTGTAACTGAGAGCTCCATATCTAACATTCAAAGGTATCCAAGTGCCACAGAACTTGTAGTGAAAAGAATTTCAAATTTACTAGTGGCTGAAAACAGGATTTTAAAGCACGTCTGCAGCAGGACTGTAGTAAACTAGAGACACTGATGCTGTCACTTCTTTGAATGGTTCTGCAGAACGTGAGAAGCCCTTGCTCATTCCAATTACCAGATGGGTTTTTTCCTTACTTTAATGCCTGTCCACAATTTATAGAATTAAAACCCACTGGCCATAACAGAAGTGATTTGGAAGGGTCCTTAGTTGTTGAAAACTGGTCATGTTCACAAAAATCTGAAGGTTTATTGCAACTTCATGACATTTAAAAAATCTTTTTCAAGAATTGCTTACTAAAAATCAACTCAGAAATCTCTCCGATCAACCTGTAACAAGCAGAACAAGTCCACTTAATTTTTTCTTTTTTGGGGTAAAAATGTAGCAAGACTGATACAAGTTCCTTTCTCAAAGGAACTCTTTGGTTTTTTCCCACTGCCCTCTTTTACTGTGCATTCAACACAGTGCCCAGCCGACAACTGCTCAGCCTTTTGAAAGACTGAAGTCAAGGCTGCATGCTGTAGGTGTTGCCCCTACCCACCGTGCAGTGCCACATGTAAACTGCTCACTCCGCCTATGAAATGCTGTAAGCACCGGGGAGGCATAAATTAATAATGTGTGTTTACACATATGCATGTCTGTAGAATATCTAATGAACAAAGAGAAGGGAGCTTGAGCAGTATATTTTTAACCTCAAAGTTTTCTGTCTAGTGTTATTCTTCTTTCTGAGTTTGCAGGGCAATATGAGGATGTTGACCATAGGCATGAAGGGATTCATTTGCTGGAAGTGTCATTTATGACTGCTGAGGAATACTGGAAAACTAGGAGAGTGGGAAATGCTCATGTGTATGTGTTTGCCAACACACATTTGTCTGTGTGCAGGTCTAGAAGTTACAAAATGAAGCAAGACTTGCAGGATGTTCTGAGTTGGAAGGGATCCACAAGGATCATCGAGTCCAGCTCTTTGAGTGGATGGCCCATATGGGGATTGCACCTGCGACCTTGGCATTATTGCCACCATGCTCTGACAAGTGAGATAATCTCAGGGTCAAGAAGTTCTGGGGGAATTAAGTCAAAAAAAGGTTTTTCATGATGCAAACAAGCTGCAGCAAGTTCAGCTCTGTGCCTGCAAAGAGGACATAAAAAGCTATCCACAAATACAAAACACAGCTTGTGGGGGGACAGACCTGATGATTTGGGGTCAGTTAATCTGTTCTGGTTTTAAATTGTTGTATGATTTTGATAGATGGATGAAGATGTCTTGCTGAGAGTTACTGAACACTTGTTTGTTTTTATTCTCATATTAAGAAGATGATTCACTTTAAGCTATTTGAATGCTTAGGGACATTGTTTAATTTTTTAATGTTTATTTGCTGCTGTCTCCATTCACTGCAGAGGAATGCAAGAATTCCCTGCTGATTTAGTTGAACTTACCTACTTCTTTTCTCCATCAGTGAAGCTGAGTTGTGTATACATGCACCTGCATTTCATACTACTGGATGCCTTAGAAAAATAAATGCATTGTAGTTTTGGAGACTGACCATATGAAGTCCAGATAACTAAAGGAAATTTCTCAGTAGCAAAATTATTGGTATCAAAGGGGAAAGTTTATAGAGATTTAGTGAAGCATCTCGTGGAGATGACTCATTCTTGGAGAAGATGAGCATGTTTCTGCTGGGTCAGCTATTTAGTTATATTGAAAGGTTTTTTCTTTTTCTTGCAAACCAGATAATTGTTTATGTATGATGCTTTATCTCCACAGATGTTCTAATGCCACATTTGCATTTTTGGTCCTTCAAGCAGTTCTGTTAGTTTTCATCTTTCCCTCATCGTAGTTTCAGCAGCTGGTATTATGATATTCAGATATAACTGCTGATCTCAGCTCTACAAGAAGATTCACTCTGAAGCTTCCTGCTAGATTTTTGCTTGGATTAAGCTGTTATTTTTCCAAAGCCTAACCAATTCATGCTGTTACTGAAGTTCTATTAGAAAAAAATGAGGAAAATAATTCATTTTAAAGATTTAATAGTTCATTTTGGGGTGCCCACAATGTTAAAAATTTTCATAAGTAATAGATGACTTAACATTTGACTCCATGTCTTTTACAACGCTAACTAACCTTTATAGAGGTACACGGTATTTACATTAAGAGTCTTTGGATAGAAATGTGCCCTATGTGCTATGACACAATTAAATCTTTGGCAACTAAGAATGTAATTGCATGATCAGCTTTAGTTTTTACTTTTGACTTCTGCTATGTTCTGCCTTCTGCCCTCAAGCATGATTCCCTGCCCAGTTTCCTGAGTCAACACCACAGCTTGAGTAGATGTGCCAGTAGAAGATGAGGGAGCTAATAAAACTCAGACTTATGTATTTTTGCAATGGGATAATTTATTTTGTCTTGACAGAAATAGCTCTCACCTGGATCAGGTCTCAGAGCAGCTCACCACTGTTGCGTCTAAATTACGAGCCAGTTTTAAAGGATAAGATTCTAGACTAAACACAGGCATTAAAGGTACATCTCTCTGCCCTGATAATATGCATGCAGCATTACAGGCTACCAGCCATCAGTTCTACATACTAACTCTGAAGCTGTGTCATCCAAGCAGTCAGTGGTTTCACTGCAGCTTCAGTACATAGTCTGAATACTCCCCTGCCTAAGTTACTGCCTGTGGGCAGCTTGCATGGATCGCTTCCGCGCTGATGTCACCAACCAGCCATTTCTTTTTATGGCCCTGAAGCCTCAGATACCTTCCCATGCCCATAAATTCAAGGACACTGATGTCAGCTGGTGGCTGTGCTGGGGAGGCCCCACCTGTAGCTGGGATCATCCTTCATCTAGGAAAGGGGTGTGTGTGGAGAGTGCTCTTTTGCAGCCGCTGGTGCTGGCTGTGCAGTCAGCAGCGCTGCAGGTATGTGACCAGCACGGCTTTGCTCACCAGCTTAGGCAGAACCTTAGCCTTTCAGCTCAAGTAAATCCTCACACCATGTCCAGAGGTTCAGTGTAACAAAACAGAACTGCTGAAAAATGGTAGGTTATTTTTGTGAAGACTTGTGGCAGAAATGAAAAGTAATTTTTAGTAACGTTTTCCTGTTAAGTTTTCAAACTGGGTTTGAAAATGACTTATGATATGATATCTCAAAGGACAGAAAATGTGAGAAAATACATTGTTTAGGAAAAAGACAACCTTTCATTGTAAGAAATGCCAAATTTTGGTGGATGTAAATGAAGAATATACTCTTGTTGTTTTGTAGTTGTATCAGACCTGTGTGTTTGAAATGCTGAAAATCACTGGAATTAGTGAGGGTCAGAGTTGCAAAGTAGGACCTGTCAGGTCCCGTGTGTTTGTGATACCACTTCTTTCTGAAGGGTTTAATTTATGCAATGAGAGTTCTTCTTGGCTGTGTTACTTTGTTGTAACTTTTGTGTGCCTGTGCCCTAGAACTCTTAATTACTTTTGATTTATACCTTGTTGTTTTTATGGTCTTTGTACTGCTATTAGTTTATATATTGCACCAATACTTTCTGCTGAGACTCCTAATTTACAAGTGTTTCAAAACCTACATGAAATAATCTGTATTAGCAGAATGAACAAGCTGGAACATTAAATTTCTCCCCTTATAATACTTTAAATTGTTGGTAAGGCTGTGTACATGTGTGAGATAAACACAAATAAATTTGAGGGAATGCTGTAAAAGAACACTTGCAGGCCTATAATATAACAACTTTTTCTTCTCTTTTGATATATAAGCATTTGTCTGTGAGATTCTTGTTGATGATATCATGCCTTTATTCTGGGGTCGAAAATTCTGGTATCTGTAAAATTGTTAGCCTGAGGTGGTTACAAAGCAGAAGTGGGGACCTACTCGTAGCTAAGCAGAGGCAACTATTTTGCAGCCCTCCATATCAGACCAACCCAAACCCCACTGCCAAAACTGGTTTTGGTGTTTTTTTAAGGCAAGAAGAGGGGCAGCTTCATTTTTCAGTGACACTTGAGGCCAGCTGGTGATGAGTACATTGGTGGGCACTGAAAGGGAGGAGGGTTTTAGTTTATTCTAGCCCCAGAGCAGCCTGTCTGCTGCAGAGTGTCTTCTCCTGTCCTGTCAGGTGTCTGTGGACGCTGAGGTTCTCTTTGCTTTTGTTGCCTTAGGATTGCTTTATGTATAAATGCTTCATTTACATAGCTCTATTGGTAAAGAAAAATAAATCCTACCCTTCATACATATAATTCTAGTAAGAAAAGATTGGTTACAGTTATGCTGGGGAAAAAGGCATTAATTTTGTTCCAGAAAATTGTATTGCTATATAGCAGAATAGGAATTTTTATTGGGAAATGTTGTGTCTTTGCTGTTCTGTTTTCTAGTGATCCCATGCTGTAACATTTTCCAGTAATGGAAGTTCAGGGGGAACTCCCCCTAAAATACTAGGACTCTACTGTGTTGATACCGTTTCCAAAAATACTGCAAAATAAGCTGCTGCTTATATATTCCTGCTAAACTCAGGTCCCAAGGATAAGAAAATGGTACTATGTGATATCTCATATAATTCACTGGTTCTATAAGAATGAAGCGGAAGACTTCAATCTGTCAAAAAGTGTCCCCCAAATTTTGTAATGAATAAAAACATGATTTTGAAAGCCCCAAAGAATGATTATGATTATTGTTTAAAGAGCACATTTATTTATTTTTTCTACTTAAATCTCTTATAGACTATTCTGAAGCATCTAATAGCACCCAGATAGTTAAAAATAACAATCGTGTTATGTCTTATGGCTTGCCTCCACGGTCAAATAGTTTCATGTCTAAATTCACTAAATCTAAATTCCAATCTAAAACATGATTCCTATATTCAAAATTGCTTAGTTAAGTGCAGGAACATATGCATATCAGTGTTGCAGTTTTAATATTGTTAAGAATGAATATTAACATGCAGGAAGTTATGGAGCTCTGCTCCTGTCTTTGGAACAGTAGTAGTGAGTGAATCTGCTGCAGAATATGCAGAAATATGTTATAAAGACCTTTGCTATTGGCAAAACTTTGATCAAGAGACTTGTATTTTTGCCATTAAAAAGCATTCTAATATGAAAGTAAAACAAATGTAGTATCTGTTAGGAAAAACATGTTACCATATTTAGATGAGTAAAGGGAGTGTGTTGCTGGATACCTATAAAATAATGGTTGATACCCCTGTACTTAGCATAATAGAAATATCTGTGCTATGCTCTGGTGGTTTTTGTTTGCAATTTCTTGCCTTTAAAATATTTGTTGTTAAAATCAGGCACTTGGAAAATTTATGCCAGTTAAACATCATGGCATTTGAGCTTTTCTGCTTAGTTGATGTTCATCTTTGAAGTCTCTGTTACCCAAAACAGAACTGAATGTTTAAGTCTAGCAGATTGATAAGTAAACTGGAAGGAGCTTTCGGTTTGTACTATGCTGATTTTAAAAATGCTCTTAACCATATTTATCTAATAGTTTTTCTTATGCCCAATTAACCCAGCATGTAAGTGACCTAATACACTCCTCTGTTTTTACCTGGTTCTCCTGGTTTTAAAGGAAAGCTTTCATATAACATTAAATTAGATTTAACAGAACCACAGTTAGATGAGTTGTAGGCGATCAACTTTTACATTTGTGAGGGAATTTGAGCTTCATATCCCCCCGTAAATTGCTTCTCTGTAGACAGAGAGTCACTGTAGTAAAACTCAAAGGGCTACATTGTAACAACTCTCACCAGGAAGAGGTATAGGCTTACTTGTATAATCATTAATTTTTCTGTCCTCTCATAACCCATCTGTGTTTTCTGGTTGACTGTCAAACAAGTCCTAATCCTGCCTTTGACGTTGTCTCTTCATATGGAAATAATTGTTGTCACACATTTAGCATGACATAACTTATACAGAGCCACCACCATGCAATGTACTTCATAGATTTAAAAAAATTGACAGGTTTCTATCCAACACCATTTGCTATCTCATTTGCAGCTCTCAGCCACAAACTGAGCTGGAATCCTGTGCAGCTATGGCTATAGGGCAGTAGGGTGAAAGCTGTAGTGTATTAACTTACAGAGCCTTTAGGAGCTCAAATGTCAGCTGCCCAGCTACATGCCACCTTAGGTGGACTGCAGGCACTGTTGCTTGCAGAGTGGGTTAGGGTGGCACATTCCAAGAGCAATTCTTGTGCTCATGGGCTATGTCTAGTGTGCTTGTTTTACTTTGAGATAAAATGTCACACTGTTGTAACCACCAGAATATGAAGTAATAGGAGATCCAGGCTGGTTGTCTTCTGGCAACAGACTGAATGATTTGGATGCAAGTTCATATTTGTGTTTTGGAAGGGGGTACACCTTTATGTGCCAGCAGGCTGCAGCTGTTGGTCCTGTATGCCTTGTGACAATGTCAAAGTGGCTGATTTAGGACAAAGAGGCTGCACACATTCATTCTCAGAAGGCCACAAATCACATATTATGAGGTAGAAGAAAATTTGTAAGCTGATGAGCAGCAACCATTCACGTTGCTAGAGGGAGAATTCTGTACTTGCGTCTGCAACATGGACTATCTTTAATGTAAATAGCTGAGCTCCAGGTGGGTTCTTGGGTGTACAGAACATTTGGCATTTCAGTCTGCTACAAAGGTGGCTCTTGTTCACAGCATTTGAAATGCAAAACACTGCTACCATCCTGTAGGTACTGTTTGCACTATCGCTGTCACTCAGCAGCAGCACTGAGGAATTATGTAGCTGAATTTTCCTAGGCTGTATGAGAATGAGGAAAGGGCTTGAAACTGCCTCTCATCACACAGCAATAGTATGCAGGGGAAAGGAAGAAGGAGAACTTCCATTACCCTGAACTGGAGTGCATCTCACTAATACACAAAACTCTTGGTTTTGCAGTTTTTTAGTGTGTACTAAATGCATACTCACAGTGTCCAGAGCTATTATATTGTGAAAGCACATAATACATTTCTTAATCAGGAGAGGACAGGGGAGGAGAGAGTTGGATTTAAAATTTTAGTTTGGTATCTGAATGTTTATCAACGTCTTCTGAATGCACGTCACAGCTTGGCAATACAATCTGCAAGTCTCAGTGTGATCCCTTGGTAGTTTGTGGTACAAACAAGCAGAGTATCTCCTTTGCTGTGGGTGTGAAAGGCTCATGCCTTGGCAGATGAACTGAGAACTGACAGTGCACTCAGGGCTAACCACAAGACCAATGTCACTCAGCACTATCCCACTTGCCCTCAGACTTGGAAATGACTAATGGTCTCTTTTCACGTAGACCCTTTCCCTGGAGGCTGGTTGATGAAAGCTTTTGGAAAAAGATTTGGAGGGCGAGTTAAAAAGTCTCTCAAAAGAAGCCCCAGTATCCTGTTTAGAGTACAGATGTTACCACTGTGGGAAAAGGGACCTTCGTCTTCTTCCTGATTGTACCTTTGCCAACATACTTTTGACATAGGATATTTAATTTCTCCCCGCGAACATCAGAACGCAACATTTAATAATAGCACTTTTAATTCTGGAGGAGCTCAAGGCTCTCCACATGAGAAAGATATGCCATGCTTCTCCTTTTATAGACCGGGTAGGAGAAGTCCAAAGAAGTAAAGTAAATTGCCAAGATCCAGATTTATGATAAAACTGGAAAGAGAATGGGGCCAAACCTTGAGCCAGCCTCCAAATGAAAAGAGTTTGCATGTTTTCTGTAAAGGTTTGTTCGGGGTTTTCTTTGTTACTTCCCAGTGTGTGTGTTTGACACCATCTAGGGGATTACATTGTGTGGGAGTTGGGTTTTGCTAGGCAATCCCACAAGTGCCAAAGGCCTTTCTGCTCCCTGTATGGCCTATGCCTAAGTCAGTATGGATAATTTATGGCTTGCAGGCGGGAGTGCTGTGTCTGCTGTACAAGCCTCACACATGGTCATGGGGCAAAAAATGCATGGCAAAGATGCAGATCCTGAAGGGAAGAGTGAGACAGGAAGCATCTCTAGAAAGCTCAGGCTCCAGCTGATGGGCCTCCTTTGGATAGTGCCTCTGCTGCACTTCCAGAGATTTGATTTTCCTAAAATATGGCAATACAGGCAAATGGAATATTGATGTCTGTCCCTCTGAAAAACCAAATAGAGTGGTGAATACTCTTGTACAGTGATCTTAAGTCTAACTAGACCTTCTGTTCCTAAAAGGCATCACTCTTTAAAAGGTCACTTTTAAAAGGTAGGCAAAATAATGTAAATACCAAGAATTAAGCATTGTGGATCATGCCAGCATGCCGCAGTGAGGGAAAGGACTGGAAAAGGATAGGTACTGACAGCTGGGCACTAAGTGAGGGATTTTGAGGTATTTGAACTTTAAAACTGGCAGAATGGATGGCTGGAATGATTTAACATTTTATCATTAATTTAAGCCGTATAAATTAATTTTCAAAGTACTTTCTGAGAGGAATAAAGGATGAGAGAATAAATCTATGGGCTACCATTTCTATTTATGTCACTGTGAGTCCAGCCTCATGTTCCTGCCAGTATGTGGAAGAATGCTTTAGTGGAGTGAAGGTTCAGTTGAGAGCAGGTGTGCTGTGTGTGGGAAGAACATTTATTTAAACTCTGTGGGCTTTTGAAAGTAATGTTGAGAGAAGTACTCAGTGAAGCTCTCAGTAGTACTGTGCTGTGCAATATTCTGCCACGTTCAGGGTGTCACATCTCTGTTTTGGAGTGGGGAAGGAGAGCTGTACAAACCAGCTGCGTGTGCAAGAGGAGGGCAAGTAGTCTTTGTTCAGCCAAGCCAAATGAAATGCATTCTGCAAATGTGCCATAAGATAAGAATACACTCCTGCTCCAGCCCAGGAATGACCTAGTGGCACATGTGTGAGAAGGAAAGATAAAGGGGGCAAAGAGCAGCCTTTCGTCAGAGAATTGCATTGCACCACAGTTTGACATAAATTCTGAAGATGCAGGTGATTTAAGAAAAGAACCATTTCTTGAGACGTGGCACTTGCAGAGACTGTCAAAATGACAATGGCTCCTAATTCAGCTTGCATGGAAGGACTCTCCTGACCTGCGGGACAGGTGCATCTACCCAAGCAGCTATTTCTCCTCCACTATAACTTGCTGCTGTGCGCAGCAGTTGTTCCTAATGGACTGGCCTGCTGTCCTGTAGTCACAGCTCCCCCAGGAACTGCCCAGTGCCAGGGCTTTCGCTGCTGGCGCAGGAGCCTGGAGCTGTTGTTTCTGGTATGCACCACTGAGAGCAGTGCCCAAGCAACAGATCGACAGGCTTGGTTGGAAGGTGTGACTAATGCAACACTGGTGTCTTACGAGACCAGCTGTAGTATGTTCTCTTCTTAGAGGCTACATTAGGACAGAGCTTTCTTTGTAAATATAGTAGTATGTATGTTAATACTGCTTCTAAATATATACTGCATATTCCTGCCTCTTTTTATCTTGAAGAGAAGTTTTGCCATTTTGTGGCTATTCTGCTGGTACTATTTAAATAAGGCTGATATTTAAAGAAAACTCTTAAGCTTTTGAATAAAGTATGATTTATAATAAGCCTTCTATTACTAAAACATCAAGCAATTCCAGTCCTTTATGTATCCCTATTCCAACTACTTACCCTTTCTATGCTTTGATCAACTACATCTGGCAAGTCTTCAAAAAAAACCTGAAAGTTTCTGAGGAAATAAGGATGTTTCATCCTAGGTGCTGGAAACCACACATTCCTGTTTGGAAATGTGCAATTATTACTTCAGTGAAAACCCCAAGCCCCACAAAATTTGCCGATTTAATTTTTTACTCACCTTTACCTCCAGAGTTCCTCACCCTCTGGCACATGAATTAATGTTCATGTCTGAGCTGAAGAACTTAAAAAACACAGTTTCCATTTCAGGTTTTTTTTTTTCCCCCCAGCAGCCTTTTAACTTAAGCTAACTCATTCACCTTCATAAGAAGTATAGGAAGGGTGGCAAGTCACCACCTGTGTGCAGTATCCAGTGTTAGTTTGGTTACTTTGATTACTGCATTAGGAATATAGTGCTTCCTGTAGTAAACCCACTCATTGTTTACTTTGGGATAACTTTGTTAAAACTGGTGTTAGAGTTGAAGAAGAAACACCTGCCTAGAAGGTGGGGTCTAGTATTTCTTTTTATTTTAGAATTCCAGGTCTTTCATTTATGAAGACCTCGTTACTTGAAAACACCAAGGAGGCCCTTGTGTCAGATAATAAACCTGTGACAGTACTGTTATCTTGGAACATATGAATCCAGTAAAAAACCCAAATGGTGACAGGGAAATATTTTTTAAATCTGCAAGGTCCTTTTAGGATCGTTAGCTATGTTGATATTTAAGTATGTTTATATACCCACATGTCTTGGGACTGTTGCTGTCTCCAGCTAGAGAAGAAAAGCAGTATGAGTCATGCATGAGCATGATAACAACTGTACCTAAAAGGTGAAGTCCTGCTACTCTTGCAAGGGAGATGGCCTGAAGCAACTCCAGATTTACGTGTGTAATAATTAGAGGTAGTAACTCAACTATTCTGTTTATTTCAGAAAGGAAAAGAAGTACGTTTCCTCTACAACTTAGTGATTATAAAACAGTATTTTACTTACACTTTTCAGTGGGTTAAAATGTGTTGTGTCACTTAAATGCATTCCTCGGCATAGGAAGTAAATAAGATAAGTGTGAAAATCAGTCAGAAACTCCACTCAACTCTTAGGAATTTAAGTACATTGGCATACACATGCCCTGGAAAACAAGTTTTCCTTCAGTATTCAGAAGTATCGTTTGAAGCTCCCCTGTGCCAGGACATTGAAGTTTTTGTCTCACATGTGTAATGTGCAGAAAAGAGGGCTGAATTGGTTGCTGTGCTCCACTGACCACTTTAGAAAATGCAAGCCCTGATTATTTAGCTAGTTTGACAGAATGTTTATACCATTTTATTGTGAAAACCTCTAGGTATCAAGGGCTTTCAAGAAGCAGTGCTCAGTTGTGTCCAAGGTACCTTAGGCTACCGAAGTCAAAACCTTACAAGTGAGTCTGCCCAAAACTGACAACACAGTACTTCTGGTTTCTTCCTTTCTTTCCCCTTTGGTCTTCTGAAGCTTTAGGATTTGCTGTGTTTTGTGAGGTTTTACTTGTAGCCACAGGGTCTAGGTTTGTTTTAAAGGAAGCCGAAATCCCTTGATGGTAACTCCCTCCAAGAGCTGGATCGGACGCAGACCAGCGGCTGTCAGCAGGAGGAACTGTCATCCCTCCGTCCAGCCGTACCTCTGGGAGATCATCGTGTCCCAGCTCCTGCTGTCCCCGCAGACACGACGGCCTTGAAAACTGAACAAACGAAGGGACTTCTGGCCCAGTCCCTCTGGCTAAGCTCTCTCCCACCTTCTTCCCCTCTCAGGCGTCCTTCCTTCTTCGAAGGAGGAGGACACCACAGCCCCGGCCCCCTCGGGACCGGCGGGCTCGCCCCGTGCGGCGGGACCCGGAGCACCGAGGGGCTGATCCGGGTGTGCGGGCTGGGGAGCAGCG
>NW_008238664.1:10595947-10615632 GCF_000691975.1 Corvus brachyrhynchos
CGCAGGACGAGGGTAAGGCGTGTGAGAGCCGGCGGCCCGGGGAGGCGGCGGCGCCGGGGCTGCCCGGGGGGTTTGGGTGCCGAGCTCTGAGAGGCAGCCGCCAACCTGCAGCACGTTCCCCGTGTGGTCTCCGCGTTTGCTAGGCTGACGATCTAAAGGGAAGGTTTTTTTCCTACGTGATTCTTTCATACTCTGAACACTTGTTGGTATAGGAAAATGAAATTAAACTGGATATTGACTTAATAGAAACCAATGTTCGAGGTATATCCTCAATCGAAACTAGAGGGATACAAGTGTAATAGAGAACTTACGCACCAGAGTCAACAGCACCGATGATTTAATGCCGTGACTCTGTGTCTCGATCACAGTGGTGAATACTAGGGTTTGGTTTTGTTTCTCAAGGTTTGTTTAATATAAACTCTGGAGCAGGTGATTGTATCTGGCAGCAGAGAAGTATTATGGTTCCTTTTATGAAGTTAAAAGAGGGCTGTGGGAGGAATGGAACTTGACAGAAAAAGTTTACCTGTGTGTTCTAGGGATAAAGTAAGAATATACTGTATATTCATGATGTATGGCTTTATGGAATAGTTTTTCTTATAGTCTTCTGGCAAGTTCATCTTTCTTTATTTTTATGTTTTGTTCATATGATATATATAAACATAAACATGTATAGGCAAAGCTTGTGATCCTTTCATGTATTAAGTGGCTTTTATGGTAAGTGTTCTGTTTATGAAGGAACTTGGCTTTCTAGTTTAAAATTCTTACCTGAATGCTCAGCTCAAAGACTTGTTAAAAAATGCCCCTTTCTTCCCATGCACTGCAGGAGAGGAAAAAGGAGGTTGCTCTAGCTGACTTGGGATATTGGCAGAAATTTTTCTTTCTTTTCTATGCTGAGATCTTGCGCCTGACAACAAATGAATTTTATGGTTTGAAGTGTAAGGATCCGCTGTTTGTGAGGGAAGATCTTTTCTAGGGGTGACTGAGGTAAAGGTTTTGGGTTTTGGGGGTTTTATTTTCCTCTACTGCGCATTAGCAGTATTTTCCATCCCTCCAGCCCATTAATTGACAGTGATGAGAAGGAGATGGTGTGATTCAGAATAAGGAAATGTTTTAAAAACAGATAACCCTGTACACTGTAGTGTTACTACTGGAGTCTACAATACTCTTCACACTGTAAGGTGGATGCACATGCTAGTCATAATGGAGTTTAAAATGTTATGCTTTTCCTTTGTTTTCCTCTGTTGAAAGTTGAACTGATTAGTTTTTCCTTCATTGATCTTGTTGTAAGAATAGTGTAATACCTAGCTAAGTGTGGCCATGGAGAAAAGTTCCAATGTCTTCATAATTTTTGGTATATTTAAGAGTTAAACTCTACTCCTAGTAGTCTAGTTGATTTGCTTAAATGCATAAATCTCATGCTGTGTGTCTTATTGTACTTGTGTATGGAAATTAAAAAAAAAACAAAACCCAAAACCTCATGTTTAAGGCAGTTTTATGAAAGTATTGGTCTTCTGTCTAATACTGGATTTCTTTTAATCAGAATTAGTGTCTTCTTCTCTTCCTGTGACCATGAGAACTGGAAATACAACTCTATACAAGTTTTTAGAGTTGTATGTCATTGTGATGCTCCACAGTCTGGGCTTTACAAGTTGTGTCAGATATCACAGAACTTGTAATATAATTGCTAGGGATGGTAGCAGCATGTTGTATGTTCCAGATGATGATAAGACCTTGCATTAGATCTGTTTGTGCTTAGTCCAGACAAATTGGAATTTTTCCTGGGCAAATTGCCTGGATAAGTTCTACATTTCTCTTACTGCCTTAACCGTGGCAGTAGAAATCATCATGCACTGGAGCAGCAAGAACTGGCAGTATTATGTAGACAAAAGCAAGAAAGTAGAATGTATTTTTTGTTTAGAGACTGAATAAAAATCATCAGAGCAGCTGAAGTTAAAGCTGCCATTCCCAAACATGGATGGACAAGAACAATGCAGGGCATAAACACAATACAGAGCTGGTGGGGAGGTTCTCAAGAGCCCAAGCAGACTAGGGAGATTTGCTGTGTGAAGAATGCCTTGGACCTGGATTTGTTAGCAGGATAGGACGTGTTGTAAGTAGGGTGAGATCCATTTAATAAAGTCTGGGGAAAAGAGAGGTGTCAAAGTAGAAGCTGGATCTCCTAGTCTGTGTAACATAGGCTACCGAGTCCAGTTTTTAGGCAGGTGGGTTTTAAAGGAATTCTCCAGCTTATAGGTTACTACACGTGTCTTTCAAGCCCAGCTAAGGATTTTTCTTGTGAGAAAGTGACACCTTTTCTCTGGGCAGGTAAAATGACAGTTTCAAAATTGCTGTTGTATATACTGTAGGAAGGCATCATTAAATTCAGTTTGCAGAAGCTCTAGAACAATTTACTGTGAACATAGCCTTTGGAGTTTGTAAATGGTAGCGTCTGAGGGGAAACAGTTCTAAACATTTTTGCTGCAGCCAGAAAGCTTTTTCAATTTATAGCAACAGGTCTGTTCAATACCTTCTTCTTTGAGGCTATTTGAAGTATAAGATATCGTATATTGGGTTCTGCTAATAACTCTCCATATGTCACATTTTGTACGAAGTTCCCAGTGGCTGAAAGAGAGAAAATACTTTATTGAGGTACAGTGGGGTCATTCTTAACTTAGGAGAGTCGCTGCTGCTGAAGGCCAAATATTTTGAGGGAGAGGCTGTTCTCTCTTCCTTGGATGTTCTCTTCCTTGGATGTTCTCCTCCTTGGATGAATCACAAGAGAGTCCAGCTATGCTGTGCATGGCAGTACTGAGTGGGGCATAAAACCACTATTACTTGAAGTGTAATGGAATTAGTGCTTTATAGTTCTGCTTTTATGTGATGGTATAGATTTATAGCCATGTGGTTGCCTTAGTTCTGGAAAATCATCCATCTCCAGATTTAAGAAGGGTGCCCTTCCAGGAGACCTTTCCTGCCTCTCCTTGCCAGTAGTATCTGGTTACTATAATCTGGATTACTGCAGCTCACTCTGGTGGTGTAGGTGGAATGCATAGACAATACAGCCATGCAAAATGTTTCTGGTCCTCTCTGCTAATGCCAGTTGCTGCAGCTTCACTATGCTTAACATCTGGTACCAGCTGATTCCTGCAAGACTTCAAATACAAATCTCTGAAAAACATTCAAAATCAGAACCTAAGATATGAAGGAGGACAAGATTTGGGAATAGGAGCTGCATTTTTAGTTGTCATGAACAAAGTACTGCTCTTGCTGGAATGTAGCTTGAATTATAGTTTAAAAAGTGTCATAGTGCTTTCTTAAGGGACTTGATTTTGTAGTAAGCAGTGTGGAAGACTAGGGTGTTCAGATTCTGGCTACACTATTTCTTGATCAGTAAGTCCATGCAGAGGTCTATGCAATTGCAATAGTTAACATTCCTGATGCTCAAACTAGCCTGGCTATGCTAACTCATGCCTCATTGTGTTGACTTTTGCTTCAAGAGCACTGTGTTGGGACTGCCTTTCAAGGTTCTATAAGGGTCTATTGAAGCCACCTTTTTTTTTAATCTTCTGATCAGGACATTGCTTTTCACTCTAGATCTCTTACCCATTACTGAACAAGAATCCTCTGCATTTCATCAGGACTATAAATTGATATGTATGGCTTTATAGGAGAAAAATCCTTTTCCAGTACAACTAAAACACATGACTGCATCCCATCAAGAGTCTATGTAGAAGTCTACTTACTTTTAACAAGTACCAGATGCATTAGAGAGAGAGAAACAGGAAGTCCCAATTGATTTCTTGCACTTTGGAGCCTATTTAGAACTTTCTCTTTATTAGTGGAAAACATACTTAGAATTGTAAGAACCCTTCCTTTATTTAAAACAAGCAAACAAACACAGAAACCTTACCTGAAACAGGTGCGGTTTATTTATTAATGAATAGAGAAGCTTAACTTCAATCTTCTTCTTTTTTCAGCCTTAGACTAGCAGCAGAATCAGTGGTTTTTTGGACGATTTAATTCTTACATGATCACACATATAAAAAGCTTACACTAAAAAAAAAAGCAGGAATTCACTTGCTTTCTACTGATGAAAAAACATTCTGTGGAATGTCTCTTCTCATTTTCCATGTATCTTTTATGATCCCTCCCATTCATCTTGTCTATAAGCAAGGCAGACTTTAATAATCCCCCCTCATATGTGTGTCTTTCTAAGCCTCTAATCACTTTCATCATCTGTCCTTGAATTCCCTTTATTTCTTAAAATCTTTAGTAGGTTTAGAGGAAATGACATAAAGGAACCTAAAAGGATTAAAAACAAACAAATAAAAGCTCCAAACAGAGTACCCCACCAAAGCAAACAAATCAAACAACAAAACCCCACCATTCTAACCAAAACAAAAAACTACTCCACCCACAGTTTTAGGAGATGGGGATATTTAATCTCCTGGTGTTCTTTTAAATACAAAGATCACTGTAGAAGACTTGCCTGTTCTGGGCTCTTGTGATCTGTAACCAAACCTCCCAATGTTTTGTGCTCAAAGACCTTAAGCACACTTTTCCCCACAGTTCCCTCAGGTTTGGACATAAGATGAAAATAATTTGATGAGAGAGAATTTTGCTGGGACCTCCAAGCTTTGGTTTTAAATCCACAGTGTAATTAGAAATGTGTAAAACCTGTCAAAGGGTAGCCTGCATGATGCAGGGGTATTGTAAATAGGAGAGAGAAGCCATAATTTTAATATGAACCCAAGAAGACTGATTAGTTTGTTGGAACTGGAAGAAAAGCCTGGTTTGTTCATTTAAAACAGTAAACACATTTTAATTATTTTGTCACTTTAGAACTGTTTAAAAAACTTCTTACTTTTTTATTCCCTAGTGCCGGAAAGGAATATTAGGACGTTTCCAAAGCTGGTATCTTTTTTCTGTGAGTTTTGGGACTAAATACACCTAAAAGCTAAAGGGCAATGTTATGCCAAATGAAACAAAAGGGGAAGTTGTTTCTGTACAGCCTAATATAGCATTGCTGTGCTCCCCTGATCCTGCAAGGGGAACCTCTTTGGTAGACTTGTAAGCTATAAAGCTTGTGTTCTCACCCAGTCCATCTTTTCGGTAACCCAAGAAGACAGTTTTAAACAAGAAGAAGAATGAGTGATGCATCTTCTTTTTAAGGTTTAAACTGATTTTAAGTTTGGAATTTATAATTCCAAACTTTTATAATTTTTGGTTTCCACCAGGAAAATTCATGTCTCTGAAGACTGTAGAGTCTTCTTTCCTTTGCTGTGCTGTTGATCCATCCTCAGTGGATGATCAGGACTTACAGGACTGGGGAATTCTTATCACCTTTTATATGTTAGGTATATGTATAAAAATAAAAGTCACTGGGGTAAAATTGCCAACCTTCTGATTTACTTTCCTTTTGAAGGACATGTAATTGTTCTTCTGTCAGCAGTGATGCTGGGGGGTGGCAAGAGCTGTAGATGCCTGCCTTGCTTACTGTCATCATCTCCATAGGTAAGGCTTTTACTAGGCACCACCTGGCACAAGGTCTGCACAGAGGCTGAGCCTTCAAGGTTTTGGTGGATTTGACATCTAATATTGTCCAAGCTAAAAAGATTCCCACTGCACATTGTCCCATTTTAGTTCTTTTGGGAACATTAACAAGTGTGCAGCTTTCATCTTCACCCCCACAGTGAGTATGGTTTTGGGAAAGACTTGTGTGGGAGGTGAATTTCTATGTGGTTCTGGGGAATGGTGGAATGTAATTCTCCCTTTTCACTTATGTATCCAGTGGAGAAACTTTACAAAAGAGCATTGCAGTATTTACTACTGAAAGTTTCCTGTGCTTCCCTTAGTCTGAAAGAGGGAGGATTAGTATGCAAAGCCAAAAATAAACCTGCTGATCTGAAGCCTTCACATATGGGACCAAGTATGTACTGGAATGTCTTGAATCTTACCAGACACTCAGCAAGTGAGAACTCCTCTAAAGCATTTTTTTATATCATCATACATAATCTAAGCTTTAATTTAGGGACAAGGAGGGAGTGGAGGGATGTCTCTACCAGATGAGGTATAAAGAATACCTACAAATTGTGAACTGTGATGCTGTTACTGTAGAAAGCTGAAATGAGGCTTTTTGTTTTCAAAAAAATTACAGAAATGCTTAATATTGAGAGCTTGCTCACTTCATTATTGCTCTATTTAGGGGTTGCAACTGGATAAAATTCCAGAGGGCAGAAGTTCTTGAAACCACTGGTACTAATATTTTCTTACTTACCTTTGTATTGGACGCTGTGTGTTTCAATGGACCTTTGATATAAAGTATTTAGCATCAATTCTTGATAATTCTCAGTTAACCTTTACTATAGTAGGCATGTTTTCCTTGGTTTTTCCTATTTGTGTACAGTTTAGGTAACAGTTGCCTTCCTTTGTAAATATTTGTTTCAGTAGCTTTGGATGAAGAAGTTGTGCTGGGGATGTGAAGAACTGACACTGTGCTATTGAATTAAAATGAAAATGTGTGATTCAGGTTGTGCTGAATTAATTGGAAACTTTTGATTAACATCGGGAGCCTATGGAACCAATCTGAGATGAATTAGAACAGACTTATGGAAAATTCTCTGTATATTAAATGTTCTTTACAGGATGGTAGATGCTGCTTCCAGTTCATACTACAATCTCCTTTAGCTTTAACCAGGATGGTGTAGGTGGGTTTTTAACTTCATTTTTGCTTTGTAAATAAATGCTCTTGTAGTGGGCTTGACTAAAAATGTATGGAAGCCTGTTTAATTTCCTGGCAAAGATTGTGATAAAAAGAGCAGCCACTGTGTGTGCATCTAAGGGCTGCAGCAGTTAAACACTCTATTTAGCTATGTCATGTGGGGTTTTTTTTTTTTTTGGTTAAAGTTAGTAGAAGTGTGGCTTTCAAAAAGGCTATGACATGATTGGCTTCTCAAGCACTAAATAAGATTTTTTTTAAAATTGTCTTGCTCCTCTTTTTTAAAGCAAGCCTTTTCAGTTGAAGATGAAGGATTATGATGAAAATTGGTGTTTTAAAGATAGGGAAGACTGCAGTGCTCTGGAGTCAGTTTATGTATACAAGAGGTGTTGATTTATAAGGTTAGAAAAAGCATTAAGCAGAGCTAGTGGAAGTGTAAGTCTTCCATTCTTAAATAAACAAACGAAACCTGATATTGCCTACTGCCACCAAAAGTAAGTAACACAGCTTACAGGAAATGCGAGCAGTCAGGGTTTTGGGGTCTGTGGATTATTAGTTTTTAAATATAAGGGAATTTCTAAGTGGGCTTTAAGTGCTAGACTACAAGAATTACTGTTACAGGAAGAGAAGCCTTGTTAGGGTAAGTTGATGTAGCAAGTTTCTCTGGTTTTACGGCATTCACTCCCTTTATTCCAAGCTATTCCAGTACATGTAATACAGAAATTAGAATTCAGCTAGTGCTCGTTGTTCAAATGCAAAATGATATAAATATGCTGAAAATGTGCTGCTTTATACCAGCATGTCTGTACAGGTGAGTGATGAACAAAGATCAAACTGACAGACCAATTACAACTGACTCTGAACATTTTTCTAAATCAGGGCAGTACAGCTTAGTGTACTGTACTGCTAGTGTGCCAAGGACTTGCTAAGATTCACTGCTTCACCCTCACTTCCTAGGAAATTAATGTATATGAAATGGGAGCTGGCTATGGGACTCCATTGGCCTTTGACTGTGTTTTGGATTATTGTAGACAAGAAGCTTTGGTTGAAGGTTTCAAGGACAGGTGAAAGCTTTGGAACCTAGTAGGATCAAACCCAGTACTAGTCTGAAAGAGACATTTAGTGTTAGAAAAATTAAATTAACAGGTCTTGTTAGTAAGAGTTGCCTAGGTCAGGTGTGAAGACCTTTCTTACTCAAGAAAGACCAAAGATGACTGTTCACTCATTCACAGCTGCTTCTCCAGTCTGCAGCACTGCAGGGTGCTGCCTTCGCCCTGACAGCATTTCTGAAGCCGCTCAGAGTGGACTTGTACCAAGTCCATTAGGAGCACCTAGCCTGGGGCTAGGTGAGCACCTCCCTGTGGTCATACTGCGCTTACAGATACTGCACCCCTCCCAGTGCCAAGCCCCCTCTCTGTACCAGGGCTGAAGGGAGGGGGTAGTGTGGGTGTGACTGGGCAGCTCTCAGTAGCTTTTGGGCATGTTCAGGGCAATAGCAAGGAATGGAGAAGATAGCAGAGAAACACGATGAAGAGAGGAATAGAGATGGGACTTCATGTGCTCAGCCTAAAATGGAGTCACTGCCCAGAACAGAGCCTTCTCCAAAGACCAGGTGTAATTTTCTTTTCCCCCTTCTTTAGTCCGCACAGATGACTTGAAAATAAAATGTTTCAGTATTTGGTATTACTCCAGCTACTGCTGCATGTGCATAATTTGGAATTGTGTGGCTCTTACTATGTTAGGAATCTTTGTTTTACCAGGGGTTTTGGCAGGAGTAACATGTGTCATGGTTGCCCCTGATATGTTTTGTCAGAAGAGCAAAATATCTCTTCGCTTTATCAGGTTTGTTATTTCTTTCTTCTCCCATCCCTGCCCAGGGAAAGAAGCTATCTTTGTTCATTCCTCTGTCCTGCCATACCTTAAGGAAGAAATCTGGCTACATCTTGTCACCTGTATCCAGTCCTTTTTTGGAGCAAATTACAAAGTTTCACCTTGATGAACAAAAAAAGAATTACAGCCTTCTCCTAAAAGAAGAGTTTAAGGGATATTCTTAGTAGTCTTTTTTAAAGCTGGATAGTAAATGTCAGCAGGCCAATTCAAGCTGCCAGGCTTTTGGTCTACTAAAATGGGTCCACAGAAGGTTTACAGTGAGTTTGCCATACTCTCATGTTGTTGTCCTCGTCAGCTTTTTGTGCAGGTCTCTACAGTGGAACCCTTTCTTCACATGTGAACTAGTGCAAGGGGTGACTGAGGCCCTTCTGATACCCAGCATCATCACAAGCAGGTGTTGCTGGTTCTGGTGAGGGCCTATGATCTGTATGACAGTTAGGCTCTTTCTGTCATGTGCAAGTGGTTTGGATTTTATCCCAGAGGCATGGGAAGGCTGGGGATGAGAGAGAGAGTAAAAGCATTTATAAATGAGAGCTGAGGAAGATTTAAGAAAAGGGTAATAGTGAAGACAATGAAAAGTTTGACGATCAGTGAGAGCTTCTCCTCTGGTTGCCAGTAATTATATGAAAAAATTCTGAGACTGTCCTTGTTGGCTCTTGCGTGTTTTGTTCCCATAAACTGTATGGATGTGGTTATGAGTAATTTGTCTTGGGAAGCACCAAGGAGCATTACTGCCTGTAAGAGCTAGATGCTTATTGCTACTCGTAAAAGGAAGCGTGCCATTGTCAGGTTATTCCTTTGTGTCTTTCCGGTGTTAAATCCTATGGTATCCTCTCCCTAGTGCAAAGAGAGATCCTATTGAGCAAATCTTCTGTTGCTGATATTTAAAAAACTGATTTTAATGCATTTCTACCTGAGGAACATCATTGTGTCTTGCAGCATAAATTTAATGTGCACCCATAGTTTTTATGAGCTTTTTTTTTCTGCCTACAAGGAACTCTAGTTCTCCTTTTTCACCAAGTAACTGGAAAGTCCTGAATAGCAGCTGAGTTCAGGAGGATGATTAAGACAGGACCTATGACCTAACAAAGCTCGATCTGAAAGTGATAGAGTGGAATCTCTGGTGACAGCCATAAGACTTGGTGTCAAGCTTTGTTTTGTGTCTGTTGATGCCAGAAGCTATGATATTTTTGGGGGGTTGGGAAGCTGGGCTTTGAGTGCAGGAGCTTACAAATTGTTCTTGCAAAAGATGTTTTGACCTATGTTGCCACTTTTCATGCATACTTTAGATGGGACTTCTTGGTTTTTAGTGACTATGTATATTACACTGTAGCCTATGTGCAAACTGCTCTTTGATTTTGAAGAATTTCTCTTGTGATGAAGAGACACCCACTTGTGGTGCTTTGGAACAAATAGCCTAGGCCTTGTTTGAGTTATTCTTGTTTGGACTTGAGAGAGTCAGCTAGAGTAATCTTCATGTGTATTGTGCCATTATGCAGTGTGGCACTTAATGTCAGAGAAGGCTGAAGTTCAGTGATTTCCTTGAACAGAATCTATGTTTTGAGATGAAGTCAAGAGCAGTGGTGACAGCTACTGCCTAAGGCTCTGGTGACATGGGTTCAGGCCACTGTGACAGCTCTCAGCCCTTCTGTAATGGTGGGAGTCATTTAACCTCTCTGAAAAAAATCTGTTTTCTTCCAGCATGCACAGGGGAAGGGATAAATACTGTGAAGGATACATGTTTCAGAATCATTAACCATCCAAGTGGATACTTCAAGGAAAAACCACCTGTTACTATTTTTTGGGCTTCTAAAAATACACAGTGGATGCACGTTCCTGCTTTCTACATCAGGCAGCTTTTAATACTATCTGCCATAGGTTCTTCTTCCCCTCAAATTGGGTAAGTCTTGTGTAACTGTCTGAAATTGGCCCTTTTCTCTTAAGGCAGTTGTGCGCCCTTTGTAATCGAGACTGGGAAAGCACTTGCAGTGATCTGTCTAATCTCTGTTGATTTTGAAGAAGCTCGGACTACATCACATAAAACTGCATACCTGAAGCTGGGCAAGACTAAACCTAGTGTAAATAGCTGTGGCAGTGAATATTGCAAACACTGCATAAAAGATGCAAGTTTCACTATTTTTCATGCATTACAGAACTAGATGTATGTACTGAATATCTAGACATCTGTGCCAAATTACTCTTGAGTGGGTCTTAAAGTTCTTTCTATTAGGCAGAAAAGCAAAAGAATTTTCTGGCTCTCCCTCTCACATAGTGCATTCTTAATATTACTGATTCTTCATTTCACTTATGCATAATTGTTTTAGGAAAACTTGAAAAAAACACCACTGTCTTTTTGCCAGCTTTGCCATTATGCAAAAAAATCATTGGTCTCTGGTTGTTCCGAAATTTGGCAGTACAGGATGTTAACTTTCCTTTCCTATTGCTTTTTTATATATAAAGGAAGAAAGGTGAAAAAATACCAATAAGTGACTTGGAAAGAAGGAGAGGAATCTTAAATTTACCTTATTGTTACTGCGAGGATGTCTGATTTTAGGAAAAGAAAGGCCTATGATTATTTTGTAGACTCCCTGATAAAATGGCTTTAAAATGTCTCTGTTGTGGTTTAACCACCCAAGCCCCAGGCAGCCACTTGCCCATTCCCCCGACAGTGGGACTGGGGAGAAAATTGGAAGGGTAAAAGCTGAAAAACTCATGGGTTGAGATAAGGACAGTTCAATGGGGAAAGCAAAAGCTGCACACACAAGCAAAGCAAAACAAGGAATTAATTAACTTCTTCCAAATGACTGATGGGTGTTCAGCCATCTTCAGGAGAGCAGAGCCCCACCAGTTACTTGCGAAGACAAATGTCATCACTCTGAATGTCTCCCCTCTTCCTCCCTCTTCCCCCCACTTTATATAGTGAGTATGATGCCATGTGGTATGGAATATCCCTGTGGTCAGCTGGGGACAGCTGTCCTTGCTGTGTCTCCTTCCGACATCTCATGCAACCCCAGCCTTGTTGCCAATACAAAAATCAGAAAAGGCCTTGGCTCCAAGTGAGCCCTGCTCAGCAATAACAAAAACGTCTCTGTATTATCAACCCTGTGTTCAGCACAAATCCAAAACACAGCCCCATATTAGCCGCTGTGAAGAAAATTAACTCTACCACAGACAACACCAGTGCAGTCACATAGAGTTAAATTCACTTTATTTATATCCCTTGCACATTGCAATAAGCCTTAATTTCTATTTTTAAGAGGAAATTTTTCTCTCTGATTTCATCCAGTGTAATTTGCTATTTTTAGGGGTGTGAACTCCTAGTAGTTTAGTGAGACAAAATTTTAATAGCTGTGTCTAAATTTTTATTTAAAATTTATCACTCTGTGTTTCTGTGTAGGGCCAAATATGTTGCTTATGATGATGACTAACCACACTGATGGACTGATAAATACATATTTTAGTGAAGATAGGGTTAGTGAATTGGAAATGGAAAGAAATTCTCCTTCCAATTTGATTTTGATCAGTCTCGTGTCTTAACACACTGAACCATTGTATCAATGTGTTTTAAGGCTCCAGAGCAGCTTGGAAATATTTTATTTGAACTGAGCTTCTGAAATTCCAGTGCAAGGAGCAGTGAACTTTCCATATATTTTACTGGCCAACACATGGAGCAATGTCTTTAATTCCTGTAGTAATTACTCTTTGCTGAATTTGGGGAAACTTTGATTTTTGAGTGTAGTGATTTGTACCATTCACTGCTGTTATTAACATACTATCAAGATTCGGTTCTGAGGCTTCTGTGATAAACTTGCATCATTCTCTAAACGTTTTTTCTCCCTGGAGCAGACAGGTCTATCTGTTGACATTATCTTTGCAACAGCAATAAGATTTAGGAGACTTTAGGCTAACACTATGCTCAGCTTTCATCTGTCAGCACTACAACCACAATAGGCAATTCAATTTCTGAGACTTCTGGCTAAAATTGTGATGTTACATGTAAGAGTAGAATCCATTTAGCCACTGAAATACTAATGTTTTAATAAAAATAATTAATACATGTTACTATTGTAATTCACACTGGCCATTAAATCCCAAAAGAGGATATGTCCCAAGCCAATAGCATGATAGCTCACAGATGAACAATTATTAACAGTGACTTCCTTATCTTCATAGCCCTTACCTCTGTTGTGCCAATTTTGTCCTTTCTTAATGATGTTGATAAACTACAATATCTGTACAAGTTTCCCCAGAGATGGAAAACTGCAGGGACTGGTATGAAATGTAGGTCCCAGAAAAAAAGAATAGCATTCCATGTATTTCACATGGTGTAATTTCACAATATTTTATTCCCACAAACAAAACATTGGAGGAAAATGTTAGTCAGATTTTCTAAGATAAATAGAGTATTCATCCTTCCATTCTGTTTGTGCTCATTTTTGTAAAAGGAGAAGACATGTTGCATACAAATAAAGCATGGAAAGGGTATAAATATTTTATATGCTTGTAATGTATGTCACCTATGTGCCGATAACAAGAAGGAGCAGCTGGGTGTAGAAGAGGAAGATCTAACTGCAGGTAAAGAGAGTAAATCAAGATAAAATTTTTATTCATGGTAAATTTCAAATTACTCTGCAAACTTGAGGAACAGCAAAATTACATTACTCCTTTGGAAAGGAAGCCTGTTAAGTTTATGAATGTAATTTCAATGTTAGAAGCAAGGAATTTCCTTTAAGTCCTTTGCTTCTCTCCTGGAAATTATTTTACATGTTTCCTGAGGCTTTTTTATAATTCATATTTGTCTAAGTGAATTATATTCTGTCTAGTAAATATGACAGGAGAGTAGAGGCTTCAAAGGTAATGAGCCCAGACATGTTGTGAAAATGATTTTCATGTGTCCTCACCAGGTGCCTATCCATTCTTATAGGGAGTGGAAGTCAGAGTCAATTTTCCTGTTACCCACTGGCTGGCATGCTGGTGCATCAGCAGGCAGATAGTTTAAGATTATCCAGAGAATATGCTTTCTTGCCCATTTGTTGGGCCAGAAAGGTTTTGCAAGGAACTGTTGAAGTTGAAGCCATTATAAAGGACAATTAAAGACACTGGAGCAATCAGAAAATACTCTATAGCATTTGGGGAGCATAAAAGAATCTGAGGGGTGGGGTGAAGAAATCTGGGAAGATGCTGCTGGTGTTGTTGCTTTAAGAAATAACTCTAAGGTCCGTATGTTCCCACATTTCATTTTTTTTCCTGAACTAATGTTTCTGCTGGATTGTGAGGGATTATACAGCAGACTGTCCCTGCCTCTTCTTACCAATTCACGTGTGTGCAAGGGAATACAGCAATTGTTCTATTCTGCTGTTCAAGCTGAGCTAAGGCTCAAATCTCTAAGTAGTGCCTATTTAGCCACTGATCAGGTGTAACGTGTGCCCTCTGATCACAGAATCATAGACTGGTTTGGCTTGGAAGGGACTTTGAAGATCATCCACTTCCAAACCTCCTGCCATGGGCAGGGAACCTTTCACTAGCCCAGGTTGCTCAAAGCCCTGTGCAGCCTGGCCTTGAAGTGCCTGATAGTGTCTATGTCTGTGCCATGGAGCTCTGCCACTAAAGACAGCTTTATGCTCTAATTTGAATGGAGCTTCCATATCATCAGGGTAGGGATGAATTGATAAAAGTATATTAATCCCGAAAACGCGAATAATGATCTTCCCAAAGTGCATAGGTGAAGGTGTTCCAGCATCTTCAGTGTCTCATGTTGAAGTGTAGAAAGAAAGAGCATTCCTTAGGAACACTGGGAAGGCAATTTTGCTATGAATATAATATCCCAACCAACTCTTGGGCTTTTAGCAGCAAATAGGTGGCCAGAGAAATCACTGTGAGGGAAGCACTGTAGATGCCTTCAGAATGAGATGGTGTGCCTTTGGGCAGGCATAACATGTCAGCTGAAGAAGCAGATATTGACAGCAGACCACTTTGTTTGTGGTTCTTGGTGTTACTCAAAGTGCTTCCTGCCACAATTGACATGCAGCATTAATCCTGTATCCACTCCATTCTGATGTGCCTCTCTTCTTATCGTGCCATTGCTCTCTTCATTGAGAACAAGGAGGTGTTTGGATACACATAGACTGCATCTTTGAAATTTTAGCTGGATTAGTTTCTTTCCTTTTTTCTTTTTGTCTTTTTGACCATTTCCATGGTTGCATTTGTTATTTGAAACTTAAATCATAGTATTTAGTTTTAACCAGCTGTTGGTCTTGACTTTTTCCATCCATGTTTCATGAGTTAATTTAAGATTCACAGAAGACTCGTGTTAACTAAATTTGGGCATATGTTTCACGCGGTTGGTGGATACATGGAAAATTCTTGTCAATCAATATTTTTAATTCTCTCTCCAAGACTACATCGTATTCATTGCTGTCTAGTGATTTGTTTGATTTGGGCTTTTTTTCTGCCAGTAGATGCACTTAATTGTTTGACAGTGTTTCAGTGTCTTCAGGTGCATAGTATAGTGATGTTCCTGATAATTTTTTTGAGAATCTGGATTCATACATGCTTGTCAATACAAATAACTGTTGATGTTGGTCAAATATTTGAAATGCCTTTCTGCACTGCTTAGCTGCCAGTGTGGAAGAACGGTCTTTACTGAGGTACCTCTGGTTGCTGCTTTTGAAACTCTGGATCTAGAGGTCTTGACAGAGCTCTGGGGTTTTCAGTATGCTTCATTCCTGTGTGTGACATTAATACTTCATTTTCATGAGCAGTGAAGCAGTAAAATCATGACCTTCAGAAAAAAATTGGGACTTTGCTTTTTTTTTTAATGGATTGTTGTGTAGTATCTTACCAAGTGTTAAGTGTTGTAACAGCTTGCCTATACTTTGTGCGTTTTCAATAAAAAAATAAACTACAACTTAATACGTGTTGAACTTTGCTGCATACAAGGCTGGATACTGCAGGTAATTTTGTAGCTCTGGTTCAGTTTTTGCTTGCCAAACATTAGACATCCATATTAAGATTCATAACCAGAAGAACTGAAGCTTCAGTTGCATAAAGATGTCTTCATTTTTTTTCAAGACTTTCCCTATTAGCTTTTCCAGTATAGAGAAGGATTGTCCAATAAGATGTACCAAAGACTGTAACCTATTTTGTGTGGTTACTTGCTGTCCCCTGTCTAGTTGATGAAACTTTCTTTCACGAGTATATTTAATAGAAAAAATTAAAATCAGTAGAGTTGTAAAAGAATGTGAAGTGCTCAACCAGAACAGTTAAAATTGTAACCAACAGCTTGAGGTTCTTAAATAGGTAAATATACACAGAGGATTTCAGCAGTTCCAGGCTCTCATGGCTTGATTTCAAGCTAGAGTGCCATCACCTCTCTTCAGTGCTGAATTATTCAGGTGTATAAGCTAGTTCAGTATACCTCAATTTTAGAGGTAACTAGATGACATTGATTCTGTTACGTGTTTGCTGAAGATGTAAGAACACTATATGGAAAGCAGGTTGTGCCTGCAGTCCTTTTAAATGCTCTGGCTTGGATGCACAACCATTTTCCAGGTTATTGTTGTCAATATTAAGTAGTTATGGATGTTTTCTGGATAAGCTCCATTCAAATCATGGCTGGTGGGGGGACCATTACAGCACAGTTGCACTTTTAATGGGAGAGATGTGTGGCTTGGACACTGCTGATTAATAATGTACTGAAAACATGGTCCAAAGTAAAATTTTTACAGGAGTAGGACAAAAACTAGATTTAACTTGTGTCATGGAAGTACTGCAGCATGAGTAAGCTGCTGTTGAACTAAAGGAAAGGAGTCTGTTGGAGACCTTGAGTATTCCCTACCATCTTATTTGCTAAGCTCCATGGGAACCTGCATTTTTGAGGTGTGGAAACTGCCTGAGGCCTCTGTGCCTTCTGAGGCAGGTTGGCCCCAGCACTGTAGGGCATCAGGGCAGCAAGTTGGCTGCTGAAGAATGACAAAAGCAAGCCCAAGAATGCAAGGCAACAGGCTAGTGTGCCCTCCTGCATTTCTTCAAAACGCACCTGTGGTGTGAGGACAGCTTTTCCCTTCCTGGGGCATGTCCTCGATCTCTTAGTATCTTTTGTAATCTCTCCACAAATCTTGTGGTCCCAGGGCCCTAATTCTTCAGAAGAGGCAGTGGAATGTCACTGTCTTAGTTGTCAGTTTGGTGGTTGGGATGTCTGCCTTGAAGCTATGACTTTGAACATGTCTTAAGCTGAAGAGAGCCTAGAATCCAACTGTTAGTTTCCTGATGGACAGTCCTGGCTGATAAGTAAACAGACTTCTCCCATGCCTTTTGCTTGAAGGCACATATGACTGAACATGTAATTCATCTGTGATTAAGTATTTCTTCCCCACTGATTTCTGCAGTGAAATCATGATACATTTTGCATCTGAACTGATTCACCTGGCAAGAGATTGTGATATCAGTGCCCTCATTAGTAGACTATTACGGAGTCACTGCAAAGGAATCTCTGCAAATTCTTCAGGAAAACACATTTTAAAGTATGTGAAATAAAGGAAAAAGAAACCAGGAAATGACTAAGTGCATCTCACTTGGCAACGTGACATTTGTTTTAGTACAAAGTCTTCAGACTACCTGCATTAGTTCTCTTGTAGGTTGTTTAGAATCATGGCTCTGTGTCAATCAGCTAAAAATGGATGCTTTTGAAGTATTACTTACCATCTTTCCAATCTTTGTTATTTGAGTGTCACAAAAGAGAAACAAAAACCACATTGATAATTCTTTTCATTATATAGGTATCACAGTTCTTTTATTTATTCTATTAATTACTGTAAACTTAAAAAATAATTTAAAGTTTGACAAAAAAAAAGAGAAATATATTTTATAGTACAATTGCAATAATGTCCCTGTCCTGCAATATCTATGGCATGGCGCAATGGTAACTTAAAGCAGAGGTTTTTGCTTGACAGGCAAGTGGCAGCCTGGATAGCCTCAAAAGTAGATTGTGCCTGATAATAACTTAGCACTTAGGCTTTCAGTACTGGCCTGTGTTTGTTTGGGTTTTGTTTGTTTTGGTTTTTTATATGATCCTTTTCATACTTTTTTGTGCTTCTGAGAAGTGAAGGCGCATACATAAGTGCTTAGAGATGAAAGTGTCTTCCAGGCTTGTGAGGATTGCTGAGTGTCAGAGTTTGTTCCATGGCTTTTGGAGGTGCTTGTTCTGCTTTTGCATTGGCTCGTGTTTCTGCAGCTGCATTGCATTGCTGCAGTTAACTTACTTCTAGACTCCTAGAGCTGCTGTTGCTTTCCTTGTAAAGTTATGTAGCCTAAAGATTACCTTTACATTTGATAAGGCATCTTTTGAGAGACTAAGAATGACCTACTAGAAAGATTGTGCTTGAATAGGGAGATTTCCTTCAAATTTCCCTGTGTGAATGGATAGTGATTTGATTTACAGGAAGTTGTACCACTAGTGAGAAATTACATGGTTCTGTTATAAAGTTAGATCCTACCTTCAAAACCCCTTATCTCCGAGGTGAGAAAAATCTAAATTGAGTCAAGAAATTTTTGGGAGTAGGTAGATCCTACAGAAGTTCTGGGTGACAGGAAGGTACTCACCTATTACAAGGTATGTTAGCAGAAAAGTGGGAGGGAAGCAGTGACAGAAGAAACTGAGAACTGAAGAGTTAACAAAAAAGTGTGGAGAGATAGAGCAAGGGGGAAAGGGGTAAGGGGGGAAAGCCTGAGCTCATATGAGGCAAAAACTCACATTAGCTTGTGCTCACATTAATAAAATGCAAAAGCTTTTGTTTAGCTAGTAAGCTGTGATTTGAAGCAAAGTCTCTGTATGTGGCATACTCCCATCCTTCAAGAAGGAGCAGAACAGGTCCTGCAGTGTTCTCCCTGATCTTAACACTTAGAAAAATTCCAGCCCTTCCTGCTTCACCCAAAATAGTGACTAGTTCAGCTTTCACCTATTAAAGTGGCTACCATCATCACTCATGGATGCCATCCATGTCATGGATAAGATACAGTGAAGACATAAGAGCCTAGGTTATGATTTTTAGGTGGCAGAATCACTATGTGCAAGGTATTAGATTCCTGTGGTATCAGACTGGGGATGAAATTTCACCTGAAGTGGCTGCAGGAGCTGTGTGGCATCTCAATGTAAGCACAGATCGAGTGCCTGTGGTTGTCAAAGACACACTTTATTTACCTTTGGCTTAACATGAGTCCTTGGATGTTTCAACATGGAAGCAGTTGTGGAACTTTCTCTTCTCTGGATAGGTGATCACAAAATCTTCATCTTAAGAATTTATGCTGAATTTGACTCTCTCCCCACCCCCAAAGCACGTTCAGGAGACAATACTGACCAAAAAGGAAATAAGTAAATCATGTTTTAATACTTAGAACTCATAATTGGTTTGAAGTAACAATGTGATGATTAGATTTTTTTATTTTTCTCTCTAGCTCATATTGCCTGGCAGTGTGTCTACGTGCTTTGGGGGTGGGAGAGAGTCAAATTCCTGTGGAACAGCTCACTGAATACATCTGGCATGACTATCTCAATGCAGGCTTTGAGATACAGTTTGTCACTGGAGCTTCTCTTGCAACTAGTAGAGTTTTTCTAGGATTTGCCTTCTTGCAGATCAGAAGTGCAGCTCAAATCATTGTGGCAGGTTTTGCCAGAGACCGGTATCTAGAACTACCGGTTAAAACTTTTAAATTCCACTAAGAACAATGGGAACTCTTCAAAAGGGGATCATAGACTCAAAATGCCCCAACTCTGAAAATATTACTCTAAAAATATTGTGACCTTGCTAGACTTGTTCACTGTAAGGGATACTGGCAGGCTGCCAAGTCTGTAGAAATGATTTTATGTACATTCATATGTAGCAGTCTCTTAGAAGACCAGTCTGTTAGTGAATCTACTGAATCCCTTACATTGTCTTTGAGTTACACTGTGAGATTTTGTCTGACAGTGAGATAACTGCTGGTAGTTGGGTCTCAGCATTTAAGGCAGTAACACAATTTCCCTGGTTGTTGCTACGTGCAGTGAAACTGTATACCTTCTGAAATGATGCTCTTTCCAGTA